>NC_089844.1:167679113-167784646 GCF_035609145.1 Eleutherodactylus coqui
TGGTGGCTGTATATATCTGTCTACATTGAGCTCCTCCTAGTCTGTATACACTAAGCGTTCTCTAGAGCTAATCGGCTCTATCTTAGCCACTTACACGCACTGCTCCTGGCGAGTACGACAATTGGCCAAGTAATGAAAGAAGCTATAGAGTCCAAACAAGATGCAGACCAAAGCCAAGATGGCGGACAAAGAACCGAGAAGATAGAGGGACATGAGCTTCTCTGCTGGGAAGCGCAGCAGACACATGAAGGGTCCGGGGCACAACGGGGTGGAGCAGTGAATGGGGTCACTGGAGACCAGAGGCAGATGCCACCAGAACAGCATGTAGAGGAAGGAGAGCTCCCCTAGCAGACGCAAGAGGATGCACAGCAGGTAGAGGAGCAGGAGCGCCCTCTGCTGGTGGAAGTCCAAGACCAGGTCCTTGTGGGCGAGTTCTGAGGACCAGGCGCCCAGCAGCGCTCCGTCACACTGGGTCATCTTCTTCCTTACAGTGTCCTTGATCAGGTTATGTCGGAGCTGAGAGGTGAAGAGCTCCATGAGCAGCAGGGAGGCCACGAAGAAGATGTAGGCGCTGTTCCACATGGAGACCACCGGCACGTTGAAGTGCTGACTGAAGCAAGCTTTACGGCAGAACTCAGAGCTCTCATTACCGCGACAAACAAAGTCCAAGTCCAGCTTACTCCAAGGAAGCTCCGATACATAGAGGGCGAGGAGGCGAACCACCGCGAATCCGAACCACATGGTCCTCCCCGTGTAATCTGTGGTGGCCTCCAGAGCAGTGCGGAGGATGGGGATGAGACCGGTGACCATCGCCATCTAGAGGAGGACATGTGAAAGCGGATGCATCTAAGCCTATCGTGTGATACTGCCTGCTGAGCAGTGTATCTAATCCTATCATGTGTGATACTGTCTGCTGAGTTGTGTATCTAATCCTATCATGTGTGATACTGTATGCTGAGTTGTGTATCTAATCCTATCCTGTGTGATACTGTCTCCTGAGCCGTGTATCTAATCCCATCATGTGTGATACTGTCTGCTGACCCGTGTATCTAATCCCATCATGTGTGATACTGCCTGCTGAGCCGTGTATCTAATCCCATCATGTGTGATACTGTCTCCTGAGCCGTGTATCTAATCCCATCATGTGTGATACTGTCTGCTGACCCGTGTATCTAATCCCATCATGTGTGATACTGCCTGCTGACCCGTGTATCTAATCCCATCATGTGTGATACTGTCTGCTGACCCGTGTATCTAATCCCATCATGTGTGATACTGCCTGCTGACCCGTGTATCTAATCCCATCATGTGTGATACTGTCTGCTGACCCGTGTATCTAATCCCATCATGTGTGATACTGTCTGCTGAGCTGTGTATCTGCCATACCATCTGCTTAACTATGGTATCTACTCCAATCATATGTGATACTGGTTGCTGAGTTGTGTATCTAAGCATGTGTGATACTGTCTCTTGAACTGTGTATCTAAGACAATTATGTGTGATACTGTCTGCTGAGCCATGTATCTAATCCTATCCTTTGTGATTCTGTCTGCTGAGCCATGTATCTAATCCTGCAGGTATGATACTCTTTGCTGAGCCGTGTATCTAATTCTATCATGTGTGATACTGTCTGCTGAGCCATGTATCTAATCCTATCAAGTGTGACACTATCTGCTGACTCGTGTATCCAATCCTATCATGTGATACTGTCTGCTGAGCCGTGTATCTAATCCTATAATGTGTGATACTGTCTGCTGAGTCCTGTATCTAATCCTATCATATGTGATACTGTCTGCTGAGCCGTGTATCTAATCCCATCATGTATGATACTGTCTGCTGAGCTGTGTATCTAATCTCATCATGTGTAATACTGTCTGCTGAGCTGTGTATCTAATCCTATCATGTGTGATACTGTCTGCTGAGCCGTGTATCTAATCCCATCATGTGTGATACTGTCTGCCAAGCTGTGTATCTAATCCCATCATGTGTGATGCTGTCTGCTGAGCTGTGTATCTAATCCTATCATGTGTGATACTGTCTGCTGAGCTGCTGTATCTAATCCCATCATGTGTAATACTGTCTGCTGAGCGGTGTATCTAATCCTATCATGTGTAATACTGTCTGCGGAGCCGTGTATCTAATCCTATCATGAGTGATACTGTCTGCTGAGCTGTGTATGTAATCCTGTCATGTGTGATACTGCCTGCTGAGCCGTGTATCTAATCCTATCATGTGTGATACTGTCTGCTGAGCTGCTGTATCTAATCCCATCATGTGTAATACTGTCTGCTGAGCGGTGTATCTAATCCTATCATGTGTAATACAGTCTGCGGAGCCGTGTATCTAATCCTGTCATGAGTGATACTGTCTGCTGAGCTGTGTATGTAATCCTGTCATGTGTGATACTGCCTGCTGAGCCGTGTATCTAATCCTATCATGTGTGATACTGTCTGCTGAGCTGTGAATCTAATCCTACAAATGTGGTACTGTCTGCTGAGCCATGTATCTAATCCCATCATGTGTGATACTGTCTGCTGAGCCGTGTATCTAATCCTATCATGTGTGATACTGTCTGCTGAGCTGTGTATCTATCTTGTCATGTGTGATACTGCCTGCTGAGCCGTGTATCTAATCCTATCATGTGTGATACTGTCTGCTGAGCTGTGAATCTAATCCTACAAATGTGGTACTGTCTGCTGAGCCATGTATCTAATCCCATCATGTGTGATACTGTCTGCTGAGCCGTGTATCTAATCCCATCATGTGTAATACTGTCTGCTGAGCTGTGAATCTAATCCTATAAATGTGGTACTGTCTGCTGAGCCATGTATCTAATCCCATCATGTGTGATACTGTCTGCTGAGCCGTGTATCTAATCCCATCATGTGTGATACTGTCTGCTGAGCCGTGTATTCAATCCCATAATGTGTAATACTGTCTGCTGAGCCATGTATCTAATCCCATCATGTGTGATGCTGTCTGCTGAGCTGTGTATCTAATCCTATCATGTGTGATACTGTCTGCTGATCCATGTATCTAATCCCATCATGCGTGATACTGTCTGCTGAACTGTGTATCTAATCCTATCATGTGTGATATTGTCTGCTGAGCTGCTGTATCTAATCCCATCATGTGTAATACTGTCTGCTGAGCCGTGTATCTAATCCTATCATGTGTGATACTGTCTGCTGATCCATGTATCTAATCCCATCATGCGTGATACTGTCTGCTGAACTGTGTATCTAATCCTATCATGTGTGATATTGTCTGCTGAGCTGCTGTATCTAATCCCATCATGTGTAATACTGTCTGCTGAGCCGTTTATCTAATCCTATCATGTGTGATACTGCCTGCTGAGCCGTGTATCTAATCCCATTATGTGTAATACTGTCTGCTGGGCCGTGTATCTAATCCTATTCTGTGTGATACTGTCCGCTGAGCTGTGTATCTAATCCCATTATTTGTGATACTGTCTGTTGAGCTGCCGTATGTAAGCCTCTCATGTGTGGTACCCCTCAGCAGCACTACAACCCCCAGCATGCTCATATAATCTACCTTCTTGTTGGGGAGGTTTTTCTCCTTGTTCTCCTCGTATTGCAGATCAGATTGTCAGCTCCTCGGTCCGAGGCTGTTCAGGTCTTGTCTCTTCTCTTGGGTGCAGGCCATGTAATGAGCGTCAGCTCTGCAGCTCAGTGTGTCTGGTGGGTTTGCAGCTTCTCCTTGATTAAGTGTCCATGTCTTGGGTAAATGAAGCGGCAGCTCTGTGGTTCAGTCCCATGCTGGTAGCACTGATATTGGAGCAGGGGGTGGGATGAGCGCGGGAAAACTATAAATACAGAAAATGCAGTCTTTCCAGTTCCATGTTGTATTAACCCCATGTGGTGTGGAGGAGGCGCTGTCTACCTGCTCATGTGCCAAGGTGGCATCAGTGACATGCAGATACTGATTCCTTACAGGCACCGCTCATGTCTTCCATGAAGACCCCCTTATACAGATGGAGATCCTATAAAGTACAAAACAATTCTGGGACAAGTGATCAGCTCCGGTGACTCCTTACTGAGGAGCAGCAGAGGGTCAAAGTACCAGAGAAGATCAGCAGGTATTCTGTGCGGCTGGAAGTTATAGAACGGTTTATTCACTTTCTGAGTGAATGCTAACCCATAGACCACACCCATATACTAACACCGCCATTAAAACCTGGCCCATTTACTGTGTCCCATAGACTACACCCATATACTAACTGTGCCCTGTAGACCACAACCATATACTAACTGTGCCCCATGGACTGCACCCATATACTGTGCCCCATAATCTGCACCCATATACTAACTGTGCCTCATAGACGATACCCATATACTAACTATGCCCTAAAGACCCTGCCCATTTACTAACTGTGCCCCGTAGATCACACCCCTATACTAACTGTGCCCTAAAGCCCCACCCATTTACTAACTGTGCCCCATAGACCACAGCCATATACTAACTGTGCCCAATAGACTACACCCATATACTGTGTCCTAAAGACCCCGCCCCCATTTACTAACTGTGCTCCATAGACTGCACCCATATACTAACTGTGCCCTAAGGACCCCAGCTATTTACTAACTGTGCCCCATAGACCACACTCATAAACTCTGTTTTAAAGACCCCACTCATTTACTAACTGTGCTCCATAGATTGCACATATATACTAACTGTGCCCTAAAGACCCCGCCCATTTACTAACTGTGCCCCGTAGATCGCATCCATATACTAACTGTGCCCCATAGACCGCACCCATATACTATCTATGCCCTAAAGACACCTCCCATTTACTAACTGCGCCCCATAGACCACACCCGTATACTAACTGTGCCCCATAGACTACACCCATATACTGTGTCCTAAAGACTCCCCTATTTACTAACTGTGCTCCATAGACTGCACCGATATACTAACTGTGCCCTAAAGACCCCACCTATTTACTAACTGTTCCCCATAGACTGCACCCATATACTAACTGTGCCCTAAAGACCCTGCCCATTTACTAACTGTGCCCCATAGACCACACCCATATACTAACTGGCCCCATAGACAACACCCATATACTGTGTCCTAAAGCTCCCGCCAATTTACTAACTGTGCCCCATAGACTCCACCCATATACTAACTGTGCCCTAAAGACCCTGCTCATTTACTAACTGTGCCCCATAGACCACACCCATATACTAACTTTCCCATAGACTACACCCATATACTGTGTCCTAAAGACTCCTCTATTTACTAACTGTGCTCCATAGACTGCACCGATATACTAACTGTGCCCTAAAGACCCCCCCTATTTACTAACTGTTCCCCATAGACTGCACCCATTTACTAACTGTGCCCCATAGACTGCACCCATATACTAACTGTGCCCTAAAGACCCCACACATTTACTAACCGTCATGGTATATAAAGTGTTACGTTTCAGAATGCAATAAGTGTATGTTTCTTACCTTGTATTGGACTATTGACCCTTAAATAGAAGACTAAAACCTATGCTTTGTAGTGCCGGTAACTAGGATTTTAAGATAAGTCAACAGACAAATTAAATAAGGCTAAGCTGTGTTAACAGAGAAGAAACACAGCGATAGCAGAAATAGTGTTTAATGCAACAGCAATATCCTGACTGCACTGATTTCCATGTCTAAGACGAGCTTTAAGAGCTTTGAGAATATTTGGTATATGTCAATAAGCCTTATGATCAATTAGCTTTGTCACCTATGTAACACTAATCTTTGTACCAAGTAACTCTTGAATACGCCCTCGTCTTTCTGTATAAGAGTTGGCAATATTGATAATAAAGTAGAATTCATTGAGTTCTCATGGAGAAGTGTCTTGACTAGAGATGAGCGAACCTACTCGTTTCGAGTAATTACTCGATCGAGCACCGCGATTTTCGAGTACTTCAGTACTCGGGTGAAAAGATTCGGGGGGCGCCAGGGGGCAGGGGGAGGCGTGGTGGCGCGGGGGGTAGCAGCGGGGAACAGGTAGGAGCCCTCTCTCTCCCTCTCCCCCCCCACTCCCGCTGCAACCCCTCACTCACCCACGGCGCCCCCCGAATCTTTTTGCCCGAGTACGGAAGTACTCGAAAATCGCGGTACTCGGGCGGAAAAGGGGCGTGGCCGAGTAGGCTCGCTCATCTCTAGTCTTGACATAACATGGAGTGATTTCATGCTATTGATAGATAATTGCTAGCAAATCTCTTCATCACGGGCTTCCATATCTACTAATTTGGCACCTAGCAAGAGGTCATCAGATCGGTACCGGTGTGGTCCAATAACATAACTATGCCGTATAAACTGCAGCTATTTACTTTGCCCTATAAAACCCATCCACTTACTGTTCTCTATAGACCTGCCCATTTACTATGCCCCCATAGACCCAACCACTTTAATAACTGCACCATATAGATCCCACACATTCACTAGCAGTGCCTTATAGACCCTGCCCATTAACTAATCAGAGCCAGATTGGCCACCTGGCTCTTCGGGCTATTGCCAGATGGGCAGGTGCCTGCAGTGGGCTCCTTCTCTTCCTAGACTCCTGCCCTGTAGCTCCACCTCCTCTCCTGGCTGAGACTAAGTGACAGTGACACATTTTCTCCTGAACGGCGCACAGAGCAGTCTCTGGCCAGCTGTCCCTGCACTACGCACAGCAGACTGTAGCTGCAGCCATCATCCTTATCTGCAGTGCTGAGACGACTGATCCTGGTGTAGTACGCACAGTAGGGACAGGCCACTTGCGAGTCCAGGCTCCGCCTCACCAACCTCTTCTTATCATGTTGCAGCTCCTTGTTCTCCCGGTAGAATTTTAACCTATTACTCCCCACTTCTACACGAGCCAACCTAAACAACCAATGACCGTGAACCAGCCAAATGACCACCTCTAGGATTAGAGTGCTGCTGGGAGTCCACATGGGATGGAATTACGCTACAGGGCGCAGCCAAATCCGCAGGGATACAATAAATGGTTCTGTGAGCTTTCAACCCCCAGGGCAAAATTCTGGTTCCCATCGAGCCCTACAATTAACTGTAATTTTTAGACTCCGCCCATTTATTAACTGGGCCGAGGGCAAAAATTAAATCTTCTGGGCCCCAATGCAAAATCAGTAACAGGACCCCAACCTACCATATGCCACAGTTGTCTATGTACTGTATATGGTGAAGGAGCCTCTGGGGTCCATAATGCTCCAAGGACTGGGAGCGACTGCTGCTTCTGCAACCCATATATATCCCATAGGCCCCGCCCATTGGACCATGGACATTGCGGGAACAGTCCTGTGGCTTGCTGGAGGTTGGGTGCCCATCAGGGATGAGTCAGCCAGTGGTTACCCAACCTACAAGGTGTCTGGGAAACTATTAGGTGTCCTCACAGCAATCGTTGATATAGAATACTAGCTGATATACCCGGCTTTGCCCGAGTTAATTTGGTACTGGTGTTTATCTGGTGTTCACACGGAAAATATTATGAAGTCGTGGTTACTTTAGAGATACTGAGGAAAAACATATGTTCACCATTTTGCATAGTTCTCTGCGTTACCCAGGAAACACCACGTGCAGGCAACCATGAGACGTTTCCTTTATATAAAATGACATCAGGAAGTGAGAGAATTAGATTACGTACATAAAATTTGGACACTAATTCTTTTGCGCATAGAATTGAATAATGGAGTTGGGACCCATTAGCTTTTCCTATTTATGACATAATCAATGCTCGTGCCAAATTTCACGTTTCTATGACACCGGAAAGTGAGAAAATTACATTCTGCACGTAAAATTTCGATGCCAATTCTTTTGCGCATAGAATTGAATAATGGAGTTGGGACCCATTAGCTTTTCCTATTTATGACATAATCAATGCTCGTGCCAAATTTCCTGCTTCTATGACACCGGAAAGTGAAGAAATTACATTCTGCACGTAAAATTTTGATGCCAATTCTTTTCCGCTAGAATTGAATAATCGAGTTGGGACCTATGAACTTTTCCTATTTATGACATAATCAATACTCGTGCCAAATTTCACGTTTCTATGACACCGGAAAATGAGAAAATTAGATTCCGTAGGTAAAATTTGGACGCTAATTCTTTTGCGCAAAGAATGGAATAATCGAGTTGGGACCCATTAGCTTTTCCTATTTATGACATAATCAATGCTCCTGCCAAATTTCGAGTTTCTATGACACCGGGAAGTGAGAGAATTAGATTCCGTACGTAAAATTTGGACGCTAATTCTTTTGCGCATAGAATTGAATAATCAAGTTGGGACCTATCAACTTTTCCTATTTATGACATATTCAATGCGCGTGCCAAATTTTACGTTTCTATCACATTGGGAAATGAGAGATTTAGATTATGTACGTTAAATTTCGACGCCAATTCTTTTGCGCTAGAATTGAATAATCGAGTTGGGCCCCAATTACTTTTCCTATTTTGGAGATAATCTATGCTTGTGCCAAAATTCATGTTTCTACGACATCGGGAAGTTGGAGAACTTTTGGCGAGTCAGTCAGTCAGTGAGTCAGTCAGTGAGTCAGTGAGGGCTTTCGTCTTTATATATATAGACTAGCTGATATACCCGGCTTCGCCCGAGTTAATTTGGTGCTGGTGTTTATCTGTTGTTCACACGGAAAAGCTTATGAAGTCGTGGTTACTTTAGATATACTGAGGAAAAACATATGTTCACCATTTTGCATAATTCCCTGCGTTACCCAGGAAACACCACGTGGAGGAAACCGTGCAACGTTTACTTTATATAAAATGACACCGGAAAGTGAGAAAATTAGATTCCGTACGTAAAATTTTGGACACTAATTCTTTTGCGCATAGAATTGAATAATCGAGTTGGGACCCATTAGCTTTTCCTATATATGACATAATCAATGCTCGTGCCAAATTTCACGTTTCTATGACACCGGAAAGTATATATATAGACTAGCTGATATACCCGACTTCGCCCGAGTTAATTTGGTGCTGGTGTTTATCTGTTGTTCACACGGAAAAGCTTATGAAGTCGTGGTTACTTTAGATATACTGAGGAAAAACATATGTTCACCATTTTGCCTAATTCCCTGCGTTACCCAGGAAACACCACGTGGAGGAAACCATGCGACGTTTACTTTATATAAAATGACATCAGGAAGTGAGAGAATTAGATTACGTACATAAAATTTGGACACTAATTCTTTTGCGCATAGAATTGAATAATGGAGTTGGGACCCATTAGCTTTTCCTATATATGACATAATCAATGCTCGTGCCAAATTTCACGTTTCTATGACACCGGAAAGTGAGAAAATTAGATTCCGTACGTAAAAATTTGGACACTAATTCTTTTGCGCATAGAATTGAATAATCGAGTTGGGACACATTAACTTTTCCTATTTATGACATAATCAATGTTCGTGCCAAATTTCACGTTTCTATGACACCGGAAAGTATATATATAGACTAGCTGATATACCTGGCTTCGCCCGAGTTAATTTGGTGCTGGTGTTTATCTGTTGTTCACATGGAAAAGCTTATGAAGTCGTGGTTACTTTAGATATACTGAGGAAAAACATATGTTCACCATTTTGCATAATTCCCTGCGTTACCCAGGAAACACCACGTGGAGGAAACCGTGCGACGTTTACTTTATATAAAATGACACCGGAAAGTGAGAAAATTAGATTCCGTACGTAAAATTTTGGACACTAATTCTTTTGCGCATAGAATTGAATAATGGAGTTGGGACCCATTAACTTTTCCTATTTATGTCATAATCAATGCTCAGGCCAAATTTTACGTTTCTATGACATTGGAAAGTGACAGATTTAGATTACGTACGTAAAATTTCGACGCCAATTCTTTTGTGCTAGAATTGAATAATCGAGTTGGGACCCAATTACTTTTCCTATTTTAGAGATAATCTATGCGTGTGCCAAATTTCATGTTTCTACGACATTGGGAAGTTGGAGAACTTTTGGCGAGTCAGTCAGTCAGTGAGTGAGTCAGTGAGGGCTTTCGTCTTTATATATATAGATTTCTGATGGGAGGTGGGAGAAGTTGCCAAGAATGTTTTCATTCACTGACAGTAACCAGAGATGTTGAAAATGTCAAGGAACTGAAATACAAAGTCTATTAGAGAGTTGTAGACCTTTTCATTATATAAAGATTAAAGGGATTGTCCAGTTCTAAACTATTGATGGCCTATCAGCAGGATAGGTCAATAATAGTGCATTGATCCAGATCTATTAGCTGTTTGCTGGGCTTGTCTGCTTGTACACTGAGCAGATTTCTGCAGGAAGCAGACAGCTCTGTTCTCACCACAGTGGCCAGGATTGGTATTACAGGCAAAGTTCCCATTAAAAATAAAGGGATCTTGACCTGCAATATCAAACCTCACCACTGTAGTAAGAATGGAGCTGTCTGATTCCTGCAGAAATCAGTTCAGTGCATGAGCAAACAGCTGATAAGCCAGGGTCCTGGATGGAAGACCATAGCCGATCTATTATTGAAGGCCTGTCCTACTGATCAATAGTCTACAACAGGAGAACCCCTTTAAACTTTACTGTCTGCTCAGCCATACATCTAATCCTATCATGTGTTATACTGTTTGCTGGGCTGTGTATCTAATCCTGCATGTGTGATACTGTCTTCTGAGCCGTGTATTTAATCCTATCATGTGTGATACTGTCTGCTGAGCCGTGTATCTAATCCTACATGTGTGATACTGTCTGCTGAGCTGCTGTATCTCATCCTATCATGTGTGATACTGTCTGCTGAACCATGTATCTAAGCCTATCATGTGTGATACTGTCTGCAGAGCCATGTATCTAATCCTATCATGTGTGATACTGTCTGCTAAGCTGCTGTATCTCATCCTATCATGTGTGATACTGTCTGCTGAGCCGTGTATCTAATCCTATCATATGTAATACTGTCTGCTGAGCTGTGTATCTAATCCCATCATGTGTGATACTGTCTGCTATGCTGCTGTATCTAATCGCATCATGTGTGATACTGTCTGCTGAGCTGCTGTATCTAATCGCATCATGTGTGATACTGTCTGCTGAGCCGTGTATCTAATCCTATCCTGTGCGATACTGTCTGCTGAGCCGTGTATCTGATCCCATCATGTGTGATACTGTCTGCTGAGCCGTGTATCTAATCCTATCATGTGTGATACTGTCTGCTGAGCCGTGTATCTAATCCGGTCATGTGTGATACTGTCTGCTGAGCCGTGTATCTAATCCGGTCATGTGTGATACTGTCTGCTGAGACGTGTATCTAATCCGTTCATGTGTGATACTGTCTGCTGAGCCGTGTATCTAATCCTATCCTGTGTGATACTGTCTGCTGAGCCGTGTATCTAATCCCATCATGTGTGATACTGTCTGCTGAGCCGTGTATCTAATCCTATCATGTGTGATACTGTCTGCTGAGCCGTGTATCTAATCCCATCATGTGTGATACTGTCTGCTGAGCCGTGTATCTAATCCCATCATGTGTGAAACTGTCTGCTGAGCCGTGTATCTAATCCTATCATGTGCGATACTGTCTGCTGAGCCGTGTATCTAATCCGGTCCTGTGTGATACTGTCTTCTGAGCCGCGTATCTAATCTGGTCATGTGTGATACTGTCTGCTGAGCTGCTGTATCTAGTCCTATCATGTGTGATACTATCTGCTGAGCCATGTTTCTAATCCCATCATGTGTGATACTGTCTGCTGGGCCGTGTATCTAATCCTATCATGTGTGATACTGTCTGCTGAGCCGTGTATCTAATCCCATCATGTGTGATACTGTCTGCTGAGCTGCTTTATCTAATCCCATCATGTGTGATACTGGCTGCTGAGCCGTGTATCTAATCCTATCCTGAGTGATACTGTCTGCTGAGCCGTATATCTAATCCTATCCTGTGTGATACTGTCTGCTGAGCCGTGTATCTAATCCTATCCTGTGTGATACTGTCTGCTGAGCCGTGTATCTAATCCTATCCTGTGTGATACTGTCTGCTGAGCCGTGTATCTAATCCCATCAAGTGTGAAACTGTCTGCTGAGCCGTGTATCTAATCCTATCATGTGCGATACTGTCTGCTGAGCTGTGTATCTAATCCGGTCATGTGTGATACTGTCTTCTGAGCCGCGTATCTAATCTGGTCATGTGTGATACTGTCTGCTGAGCTGCTGTATCTAGTCCTATCATGTGTGATACTATCTGCTGAGCCATGTTTCTAATCCCATCATGTGTGATACTGTCTGCTGAGCCGTGTATCTAATCCTATCATGTGTGATACTGTCTGCTGAGCCGTGTATCTAATCCCATCATGTGTGATACTGTCTGCTGAGCCGTGTATCTAATCCCATCATGTGTGAAACTGTCTGCTGAGCCGTGTATCTAATCCTATCATGTGCGATACTGTCTGCTGAGCCGTGTATCTAATCCTATCATGTGCGATACTGTCTGCTGAGCCGTGTATCTAATCCGGTCCTGTGTGATACTGTCTTCTGAGCCGCGTATCTAATCTGGTCATGTGTGATACTGTCTGCTGAGCCGTGTATCTAATCCCATCATGTGTGATACTGTCTGCTGAGCCGTGTATCTAATCCCATCATGTGTGAAACTGTCTGCTGAGCCGTGTATCTAATCCTATCATGTGCGATACTGTCTGCTGAGCTGTGTATCTAATCCGGTCATGTGTGATACTGTCTTCTGAGCCGCGTATCTAATCTGGTCATGTGTGATACTGTCTGCTGAGCTGCTGTATCTAGTCCTATCATGTGTGATACTATCTGCTGAGCCATGTTTCTAATCCCATCATGTGTGATACTGTCTGCTGAGCCGTGTATCTAATCCTATCATGTGTGATACTGTCTGCTGAGCCGTGTATCTAATCCCATCATGTGTGATACTGTCTGCTGAGCCGTGTATCTAATCCCATCATGTGTGAAACTGTCTGCTGAGCCGTGTATCTAATCCTATCATGTGCGATACTGTCTGCTGAGCCGTGTATCTAATCCGGTCCTGTGTGATACTGTCTTCTGAGCCGCGTATCTAATCTGGTCATGTGTGATACTGTCTGCTGAGCCGTGTATCTAATCCCATCATGTGTGATACTGTCTGCTGAGCCGTGTATCTAATCCCATCATGTGTGAAACTGTCTGCTGAGCCGTGTATCTAATCCTATCATGTGCGATACTGTCTGCTGAGCCGTGTATCTAATCCGGTCCTGTGTGATACTGTCTTCTGAGCCGCGTATCTAATCTGGTCATGTGTGATACTGTCTGCTGAGCCGTGTATCTAATCCCATCATGTGTGATACTGTCTGCTGAGCCGTGTATCTAATCCCATCATGTGTGAAACTGTCTGCTGAGCCGTGTATCTAATCCTATCATGTGCGATACTGTCTGCTGAGCCGTGTATCTAATCCGGTCCTGTGTGATACTGTCTTCTGAGCCGCGTATCTAATCTGGTCATGTGTGATACTGTCTGCTGAGCTGCTGTATCTAGTCCTATCATGTGTGATACTATCTGCTGAGCCATGTTTCTAATCCCATCATGTGTGATACTGTCTGCTGGGCCGTGTATCTAATCCTATCATGTGTGATACTGTCTGCTGAGCCGTGTATCTAATCCCATCATGTGTGATACTGGCTGCTGAGCCGTGTATCTAATCCTATCCTGAGTAATACTGTCTGCTGAGCCGTATATCTAATCCTATCCTGTGTGATACTGTCTGCTGAGCCATGTATCTTATCCTATCATGTGTGACACTGTCTGCTGACCTGTGTATCTAATCCTATCCTGTGTGATACTGCCTGCTGAGCTGCAGTGTCTCATCCTAAATCTAATGGTGTCTATCTTCCCTGTCATCTCCATTAATGTGTTACCGGTGACTCACTGATTTCAGGTCCTTGCTGGTTTCTACCAGTAACGATTTTTACAATATTGTTGAACTTTGATGGAATCTCTCATCTCTGCTTCAGTTAACCCTTCCAGTACTGAGAGCTGCAAAGCAACACCCAGAGCAAGCAGCACACAGGGCTAACATGGCACAGGAACATGAGAGACCACGCTCCCTGCAAAGACGTACATTATATGTACAGTGTGTATAGTGTATATGGCATATATATATTATATATATATATATATATACATACACATATACATACACACACATATATATATATACATTGTGGTAGTGCAGTACACAGGATGGCCTGCAGAGAGCTTGAGAGCAGGCTCAATGGACTGACAATTAGCTGGGACAGCTGTAGGGGAGTGGTTGGAAGAACTGACGCCTCCTGCCACACCGCTGCAAGGAGAGAACTGACAGCTCAGAAAGAGGTAGCTTAGAACAGGGGTCCCCAACTCTAGTCCTCAGGGACCACCAACAGGTCATGTTTTCAGGATCTCCTATGGTAAGAACACCTTTGGCAATGTCTGAGGACTGACAATAATTACATCACCTGTGTAATACTGAGGACATCCTGAAAACATGACCTGTTGGGGTCCCTGAGGACTGGAGTTGGGGTACACTGGCTTAGAGGGCTGCAAGCCCAAAGACTGGTGTGAGCCAAGCTGTAGAGGCCCTGAGTCTGACAGGGAAGGACGCCCCTAGGCTCACATCATGGCTGTGACATACCTAACTGCTGGAGCAGACCGCCCTCTCTGCAGTAAGGGCCTGTGAGACCCCACAGAGGAGCAGATCTGTTTTGCTGCCTGAAAAAGGGTCCAGAGAAAACTTTTGAACAGAATATTGTTGATATCCTGATTTTGAGAAAATAAACCGACTTTCCCCAGAAGCCGGCCTGGATGTGATGTCCTGAGGTGCTGCTGCCCAAATTAGGGAGGAAAGAAGGCAGTCCACGTATGAATAACCCACAAGTTACCAAAATCTATATATCACATACATATATATATACACATTATAAGGGCTTATTCACACGAGCGTAGACGTTTTTATGTGCGCTCACCGGTGCTGTATAAACGCGTGAACAGGCGCACAAATCTGCCCTTTGCGCTCCCATTCAAATGGCCCGGGAGGGGCGAGTATACGCCGAGCTCACATTGCTGTCATGCGGGGGCAGACAGTTTGGCTCTGCTAAACTGCCTTCCCCCTTTCTGCCCCCTCGCCGGCTCTCAGCAAAGGGATGGGGTGGGGCGGGAGCTAGTGTATTAAGTCCCCACCCCGTCTCTTCCCCTTGTTGACTGCAAGCAATGGGAGGGGGCAGGACGGGGCAGGCGCTTAGCAACTAGCGCCCGCCCCGTCCTGCCCCCCCATTGCAAACAGTTGGCAAGGGGCGGAGAGAAGGAGGGAAGGGGGTGTAAGTTTAGCAGACATGTTGCTAAACTAACTCCCACCTCCCTTCTCTGGCAGCTGTCATAGGCTCCCATACGAGTCCCATAGTTCCTGAACTTTCTTTCCTGGCTGGTGTTGAAGCGCTCCTATGTGCTATCTTTTACACGGCAGAAAATCGCCCGTCTGAACTGATGCATTGGAATCCAATACATCAGATAGTAGCATATATCAGCCGATGTACACCTATGCGAACAGAGCCTAAGATATTTTTATACTACTAGAATACTGCCCCCTATGTACAAGAATATAACTACTATAATACTGCTATAATACAGCAGTTATATTCTTGTACATAGGAGGCAGTATTATAGTAGTTATATTCTTGTACATAGGGGCAGTATTATAGTAGTTATATTCTTGTACATAGGGGGCAGTATGATAGTAGTTATAGTCTTGTACATAGGGGGCAGTATTATAGTAGTTATATTCCTGTACATAGGAGGCAGTATTATAGTAGTTATATTCTTGTACATAGGAGCAGTATTATAGTAGTTATATTCTTGTACATAGGGGCAGTATTATAGTAGTTATATTCTTGTACATAGGAGGCAGTATTATAGTAGTTATATTCTTGTACATGGGGGCAGTATTATAGTAGTTATATTCTTGTACATAGGGGGCAGTATTATAGTAGTTATATTATTGTACATTAGGGCAGTATGATAGTAGTTATAGTCTTGTACATAGGGGGCAGCATTATAGTAGTTATATTCTTGTACATAGGGGGCAGTATCATAGTAGTTATATTATTGTACATTAGGGCAGTATGATAGTAGTTATATTCTTGTACATAGGGGGCAGTATTATAGTAGTTATATTATTGTACATTAGGGCAGTATGATAGTAGTTATAGTCTTGTACATAGGGGGCAGCATTATAGTAGTTATATTCTTCTACATAGGGGGCAGTATTATAGTAGTTATATTCTTGTACATAAGAGGCAGTATTATAGTAGTTATATTCTTGTACATAGGGGGCAGTATTATAGTAGTTATATTATTGTACATAGGGGCAGTATTATAGTAGTTATATTCTTGTACATAGGGGGCAGTATGATAGTAGTTATAGTCTTGTACATAGGGGGCAGTATTATAGTAGTTATATTCCTGTACATAGGAGGCAGTATTATAGTAGTTATATTCTTGTACATAGGAGCAGTATTATAGTAGTTATATTCTTGTACATAGGGGCAGTATTATAGTAGTTATATTCTTGTACATAGGGGGCAGTATTATAGTAGTTATATTATTGTACATTAGGGCAGTATGATAGTAGTTATAGTCTTGTACATAGGGGGCAGTATTATAGTAGTTATATTCTTGTACATAGGGGGCAGTATTATAGTAGTCATATTCTTGTATATAGAGAGCAGTATTATAGTAGATATATACTTGTACATAGGAGGCAGTATTATAGTAGTTATATTCTTGTACATAGGAGGCAGTATTATAGTAGTTATATTCTTGTACATAGGGAGCAGTATTAGGGCGCCCACCCACTGGCGTTTGCGATTTCCGTGCGTGAAAAACGCGGCGTTTTTCGCGGCGTTTTCGCGGCGTTTTCGCGGCGTTTCCATTAATTTCCATTGACTTTCATGGGTGCATTAGGAGAAAAATAAGGACACATATGCAACTGACAGTTCCTATGTTAAAAAACGCCACGCAACGCAACGCAAAACGCCAGTGGGTGGGAGTACATTCAATTCTAATTGCACTAGAGAAAAAATGCAAAACGCAGAGAAACGCAAATCGCCAGTGGGTGGGCGCCCTTATAGTAGTTATATTCTTGTACATGGGAGCCGTATTATAGTAGTTATATTCTTGTACATAGGAGGCAGTATTATAGTAGTTATATTCTTGTATATAGGGGCAGTATTATAGTAGTTATATTCTTGTACATAGGGGAGCAGTATTATAGTAGTTATATTCTTGTACATAGGGGCAGTATTATAGTAGTTATATTCTTGTACATAGGGGGCAGTATTATAGTAGTTATATTCTTGTACATAGGGGGCAGTATTATAGTAGTTATATTCTTGTACATAGGGGACAGTATTATAGTAGTTATATTCTTGTACATAGGGGGCAGTATTATAGTAGTTATATTCTTGTACATAGGAGCAGTATTATAGTAGTTATATTCTTGTACATAGGGGGCAGTATTATAGTAGTTATATTCTTGTACACAGGGGGCAGTATTATAGTAGTTATATTCTTGTACATAGGGGGCAGTATTATAGTAGTTATATTCTTGTACACAGGGGGCAGTATTATAGTAGTTATATTCTTGTACATAGGGGGCAGTATTATAGTAGTTATATTCTTGTACATAGGGGGCAGTATTATAGTAGTTATATTCTTGTACACAGGGGGCAGTATTATAGTAGTTATATTCTTGTACACAGGGGGCAGTATTATAGTAGTTATATTCTTGTACATAGGGGGCAGTATTATAGTAGTTATATTCTTGTACATAGGGGGCAGTATTATAGTAGTTATATTCTTGTACATGATGAAGGTTGAAAAAAAGTTTGAAAAAATGCTCTTGCGCTGTCTCGACAAACAACCGAATGCGACAATGTAATATTTTTGAAAGTCTATTTTAATTTTATCCGTTGGGTCTTTTCTTATCTTTTCATAATACTGTTCATCATTGAGTATTTTCATAGATCCCTCATGATACTGGTCGTAATCCATGATAACTATGCCCCCTCCCTTGTCGGCGTTTTTGATGACTATATTGTCATTTTTATCCAGCTGCCGAAGTGTGGTTCTTTGTTGCTTGGTTAGATTATCCTTCATTGATGTCGTAATTCTTTTTTCATGCATATCTTTAAACTCTTTCAGAACTTTCTGTTAGAAAAGTTCCACATATTCACCTTTCGATTCAATTGGGAAGAATCTGCTTATAGGCTTGAGGTGGGTAGTGATGGGGTCATCCAACCTGAATTCCAGTTCTTTTGCTTAATCTGTGGGTTTAATTGTTCCTTTCAGATCTTGTATGTGGTAGTGTCTCTTCAGGGTTATTTTTCTTATAAAAGAATTCAGGTCAACAAATAACTCAAACAGATTGGATGATGTCATGGGGCTGAAGGACAGGCCTTTGGCTAAAACTTCATTTTTACATGTGGCCACTAAGGTCACGTGACCCCCACGAACCCGGAAGTGGTTTCAGTTTCGTTTTCCACCGGTAACTATCTAGCTGACGTGGCACACATGACGTGTAGGTCATGTGAGCTGCAAACACCCGGAAACCTATCTCAGGATCACCACAACAGATATCTAAGTTCCTATATAAGTATACATTGTTATTTTATATTTCATGTACTTGATAAAGTCGCTCTTACGCGACGAAACGTGTTGTACTCTAATAAACCTTTTAGACAATATTACATTGTCGCATTCGGTTGTTTGTCGAGACAGCGCAAGAGCATTTTTTCAAACTTTTTTTCAACCTTCATCACGTTATCGTGGGTCCAATCCACTATTGGACACAGAAGCTCTGCAGCAGACTCCAACAACCCAGGAACCTGGTCGACACCAGAGGAGTAAGACCCTTTAGAGGTCTGACAAGCAAACTTGGACTAGGAGGTGGTGGTGGGACTCCTCTCCATAGGGGTTTCCACCATACACCGGGTAAGTCCCATATTATTTTATTTAACTTTATCTCATTTCACTCGTTCTGACCACCCAGCGTCACCCCCCAGTTAAACTGATTGAAGCGCCTCCCTGATTATCTTTTTATATTCTTGTACATGGGAGCCGTATTATAGTAGTTATATTCTTGTACATAGGGGCAGTATTATAGTAGTTATATTCTTGTACATAGGAGCAGTATTATAGTAGTTATATTCTTGTACATAGGGGGCAGTATTATAGTAGTTATATTCTTGTACATACGGGGCAGTATTAGAGTAGTTATATTCTTGTACATAGGGGGCAGTATTATAGTAGTTATATCCTTGTATATAGGAGGCAGTATTATAGTAGTTATATTCTTGTACATAGGGGGCAGTATTATAGTAGTTATATTCTTGTACATACGGGGCAGTATTAGAGTACACAATCAAATCTGTTTAATCAGCCCATCTCAGCATGCTCATCCAGTCCATGGTGAGCTTGGGGAGGATTCAGAGCACAAATCCAATGCAAGAAAATGGAAGAAGAAAAAACTCCAGCATCAGTGTTTCCACTACTGACTCCGACATTCCTTCCAGCTCTGTGTAAGGACTGGTCAACCTGCAGGCTGTCTGGATCAAGCTCTTCGCATGGGTGCAGACCTGAGTGCTCTGAGGGTAGCCTCCAGTAGTTGTTCTGACACATGTGAGCTTGGTAAACCATAACCTTTTTGGACAAAATGGAATGATGGCTATTATCATAGTCTGATCATTGCCAATATTCTCGGTATCACAGACTGGAGTGAATATATAGGCCATGATGAACCTCCATTGAATGGACAGAGCACCTGCAGCAACCGAGAAGCGGGCGCCAGCCTAGGAGATAGTGTAGTAGAGTTTGGGCATTGTCACAGGGCTCTACCGTCTCCCACACGGAGGGTAACCAAGGACACATCCAAGGGGCCGCGGACAGGCTATTAAATGGGGGATTTACTCAACTGTGACTTACCTTATTCTCTTGTCACGTGTGACGCCACTGTTCCATCCTCTGCGGTGAATTCCAAAAGATGTAATAAAGAGTCCACGCACACAGTGTTGATTTTCAAAGGCTAAACTGGGAACGTTCGGTAAAGCCGTTTACTTGCAGAAACTTGGAAAACAGTCCATGCAATTTACATCCCCCGGCAAGACACTGGTGCAGGAGGACACGTGGTGTGACAGCGAGGAATCACAGGAGGACGGAGGGATTTCACAGGCCTAGTTATTTGCGGGGATCTGCTCCCGGCCACTCTTCTTCTTACACACTCCAATACCGGTACACACTCACGTGGTAGACCATACACTCAGCGCTGCACGCTGGGGTTTTGCAGACTTGCAGCTTCTCTCTCTCACTCTTTAGTGTTGAGGCTTGGGTAGAAGGGACCCAGGATACACACAGGCCATCCTCACGGCTTCCTCCATCTTCACTACACACAGACTAAAGGTGTCTATGTGCCGACAGGCTCTCAGAAAGAAAGACAAGACGCTCGCTCATACACCTTGGAAACACATATATAAGACCAGGTAACATGACATGCAAAAGCTACATTTCCAGACATAACCCAGACAGTAACTCATTCAGTGCTGCAACTATGCAATACACATCATATTCACTCACATAGAAGACACTGACAACACTTAGGCACAAGACATACAAAGATCATTCAGAAACGTCTAGAAAGTTCTGCACATCAACTTCTGTTCACTACATATACACTACTAGGGAATTGTCTTCCTGATATAGAGAACAAAACACCTTCATCCCAGAATTGAACCGGTTTGTTTTAAGACTGATCTCTTGCTTGCCCCATCTGCTTGAGATCTGCTGGAAGATCTTCTTGTTCAGAGACCATTCTCCAGCTAAAGGATGTCATCTGCTCAACCATCTCCGACTAGATTGAGGGCACCACTGATGTATACTGCCAACAGGTCGAATAGGTTCTTCTCTGCTTAGAATAGAATCCTGTCCGTTTCTAACTGAAGGCCTTGGATCATGTGCCTCCCTGCTTGTTAATGTATAGGACTGATGTTATATTGTCCATCCTTACCGCCTTCCCTTGAATCTGCAGTGAAAAATGCATCAGGGAGAGATAAACTGCTATGAGTTCCCTCTGATTTGAAGATATGGCTCTCTTTATGGTCGTCCAAGTACCCCTGACTGGCGCTCCATCTAGGTGAGCCTCCTCCATCCTATCTGTGATGAGTCTGTAGTCAACAGGGTCCAGAGAGACTGAACTATGGACTTCCCGTCTTCTAGTTTGCTCCACCATTTGTGTTAGCGATAGGTTTGCGAAGACAGGGAGGTTGTTAGATGTAACCCACTTGAAGTTCAATCCCATTTTCCAAGAGCTTGTTTTGTAATGGGTGTAGATGAAATAATGTCCAAGGAATGGCATCCACATTGGCAGCCATAAGCCCCACAGCTTTCATTAAGGTCCTAATGGAGACTTGTCTGTGAATTTCTATGAATCTTGCTGCTGCAAGAATTCTGTCTTTCCCCTCTACAGTGAGGAATACCTTCATGTTTACTGAATCCAGGAAGAAGCCTAAAAACTTCTTCTTGGTAGTTGGACGTTCCCCAAATTATGATCCATCCTAGATTTTGCAGTAAGGTGATTGGTAAATGAACTTGTAGCACCTCTTCTGCGCTTAGCAGTCAATTATCTAAGTACAGAACGATGATGACTCCGTGGACTTGGAGGGTTGATGCCACTTCCGAAATTACCTTCATAAATACAAAGGGAGTGGAAGAGATCCAGAATGGGAGGGCTATAAATTGAAAATGCTGATTTTTGTCTCCTCATGGAGACCCCCTCTCTGAGATATTGTCGGTGGCAACTGGCTATAGGGATGTGTAGATATGCATCTTTTAAGCTAAGGGTGATGATGAGATCAGCCAGTTGTAGTATAGAGCAAACCAATCTTATTGTTTCCATACAGAACTTTCTTCTTTATATATGACAGTTTAAAAACCTCATGTCTATTTAACCCTCCAGTCTCCTGAAGGATTTTAATTGAGACATATGGGTGAGTAAACACCCTTTCCACTTTCTCAAATGGGTCCTGGCTCTAGAGCTGCTTTCTCTATATATTGCCTTAAAGATTGCTCTAGAATTTCCAGGTTTTTTTTTCTAGAAATGGTCCAGTTTGCACAAACTTGCTTCTTGGAATTTGTATGAATTTTATTGAATAGCCTCTTTTTATTATGTTTAGGACCCAAGGATCCCGTATTATTGTTGCCCAGGTGGAAGAAAAATGCATTCCATGGGTGCAACCATATAGCGTGCCTAGTGGCTGTAGCAAGTGACATTTATCTAGCGATAATTTAAATTGTCCATTTGATTGCTGAACGATCAGCAATCAGAATCTTATGAAGCATAAAGAATGGACGATGAGCTGATCGCTCAGTGTAAATAGCGGCCATTCAGTACTGAGCGGCTGCTATGTTAAGTCAAGGGAAGGGGCAGGGGAGCACGAGGAGAGAAATCTCCTGCAGCCGCCCCGGCCCCCTGCTGCCCGCTCTGTGAGCGAGCCAGTGATACTAGCTCCCGTGCAGGAAATCGGGAGTGAGGACACACAGGGACGAGTGTCGTCATCGTTTGCCCGACATTCGTCCCGTCTAAATGGGCCCTTACTATCTGATATTAAATGGAAGCGTGTATAAAGAGGATTAAATAGTAAAACCACAGCCATAGATACACAAGTGCTGCTGATGGTGCTCAGAGAGGAAGAGGATAGGCCAGCTTAAAAAATCTGGGACTGGAAGCCCCCCCAGCCCCCTCCCCACAAACCGCTACTACTAGCACTGAATGACCATCAGAAACTATAACGAAGGCAATCTTTCGCCCATGCGAACGCTTCCATTACTTATCACATGAATAGCCCCCCCCAAAAAAATCACATTATAATTACATTATAATTACATCAAAGTGTTTGGAACAACGACTGGAAATAATGAACGCATCCCTTCTGGAACTCGGCAGGAGCAGATGGAAGCCCCCATCTTGCCTGAGACCAGCAGGGAGCTTTGGCGGTGCTTGCGGCAGTAAAAACTGCTTGAGAAAGTGAATAGCATGGCAAGAGGAAAAGCTTAAAAGGTGCTGACTAGAGATGAGTGAGCCTACTCGGCCATGCCCCTTTTTCGCCCGAGTACCGTGATTTTCGAGTACTTCCGTACTCGGGCGAAAAGATTCGGGGGGCGCCGTGGGTGAGTAGGGGGTTGCAGCGGGGAATGGGGGGGAGAGGGAGAGAGAGGGCTCCCCCTTGTTCCCCGCTGCTACCCCCGCGCCGCCACGCCTCCCCCGCCCCCTGGCGCCCCCGAATCTTTTTACCCGAGTACTGAAGTACTCGAAAATAGCGGTACTTGATCGAGTAATTACTCGAAACGAGTACGTTCGCTCATCTCTAGTGCTAACGTATGCAACTATCCCCTCTATCTTAAGAAAAACCAAAAATGGGAAAAAAAGGAAACACGAGGCGGGTATGTTTGGACACCCCTTTATGAGGAGGGGGGGGGGTCATGCAGACAACATTTTTTTATTCTTCTTTAAAGGGGTTGTCCCGCGCCGAAACGGGTTTTTTTTTTTTTCAATAGCCCCCCGTTCGGCGCGAGACAAACCCGATGCAGGGGTTTAAAAAAAACAAAACGGATAGTACTTACCCGAATCCCCGCGCTCCGGTGACTTCTTACTTACCTTGCGAAGATGGCCGCCGGGATCTTCACCCTCGGTGGACCGCAGGTCTTCTGTGCGGTCCATTGCCGATTCCAGCCTCCTGATTGGCTGGAATCGGCACACGTGACGGGGCGGAGCTACGAGGAGCAGCTCTCCAGCACGAGCAGCCCCATTCAACACGGAGAAGACCGGACTGCGCAAGCGCGTCTAATCGGGCGATTAGACGCTGAAAATTAGACGGCACCATGGAGACGGGGACGCTAGCAACGGAACAGGTAAGTGAATAACTTCTGTATGGCTCATATTTAATGCACAATGTACATTACAAAGTGCATTAATATGGCCATACAGAAGTGTATAACCCCACTTTGTTTCGCGGGACAACCCCTTTAAGTTAAAATGTCCATCTGTCTTCCCAGTACGCAAGGGCAGGAATACCCCAGGGTTGTGCTGCTGGTAGGACGCAAGGGAAATTATGCTTCTGTTCCTATTAAGATTTGTGAAATCAGCAGTAAGGTTTGTGGTTTCCAAATACAGAAGTTGCTTCTTTCCTGATGTCTGACGAGGAAGTACAAGTCCTATAATGACAGACATCAGCCTCTCAGGGTGT
The DNA here is from genome assembly GCF_035609145.1 of Eleutherodactylus coqui. Classification (NCBI taxonomy): domain Eukaryota; kingdom Metazoa; phylum Chordata; class Amphibia; order Anura; family Eleutherodactylidae; genus Eleutherodactylus; species Eleutherodactylus coqui. Next base: position 167,703,418 of record NC_089844.1, read on the forward strand.
GATACACTGTGTGCTATATAGAGTGTGTTACATTGTACATGTGTGATGTGATACATTGTAACAGTGGCCCTTAGTTATGAATGGGTTTCCAACAGATTTGCATTTAAAACTGCGCAGAATTAAGGTGCGCGGAGTTTTAGACATATGTACAAATAGTTTACTCCAAATAGAAAATTGGCTAATTTTTGGCGCATCTTTCCTATTTGTGGTGCGGCATGAATTATGCCAAATGTACAAGTCCATGCGCTACTTTTGTAAATTTGGTGCAATTTAAGGCTGTCGGGTTCTAAAATGAATTGGTGCAATGTGCGCCAATTTTCATAAATAAGGGCCAATTCTGTGTAACACGCCAGACTCAGGACAGGTCACAAGTATATAATGCAGTCCATGAATAACATGCAGGTCTCTCCCAAGCCTCGTCAGCACGTATATAAGATCTTCATATCTTCAAAACCAGCGCTCACTATCCTGCTAACCGCACCCGTGTCACAGGGAACAAGTATGAAAGTCTTCACAATACCTGAGTGGGAGAGCAGTAATTTGGGTGGGGACCTGCCAGGACAGGAACCAGCGTACACACCGGGTGTTTATTCTAGGGTCTCAGGTATCCGCTGTCAGGACTTGTTCTATGATACTAGATATGATGATGTCATGTAAATGATGTCACCACATTAAAGGGCCGGTCACTTCCATTATTCCCTGTATGTACCGGTGTGTTGTAATGTTATAATACAGGACGGACACAGAAATACCTATCCAAGGGCAAAACAGATCCTTCCAGCATTGCATGATGTATACCTGAGGTAGGGGGGGGGGACTCGGGCCTATATAATGACCTCAGTATAAGGGTTTATTCACATGGATGTATATCTGGCGGGTTTCCACACCCGGACGATATACACTGCCCCTCTCTGTAAGGGGAGGAGGCGGGATGGGGCGAGAGCTAGTGTGCTAAACTCCCGCCCCCTCTGCCCCTCACCACTGTTTGCAATGGGGGGGCAGGATCGGGGAGGAGCAATGTTGCGAGAAAAAATAATTGTGGCACTTTCTTTCTTTCTGCGTTTTGTGTTTTTTTTTTGTTATCTCCCATGTTTCCCTATGGAGCCTCCCTTTTATCACATCACAAAGCAGGAGCTTGCAATTTCCGTGCGATGCGCTTTTAACATTAGAAAGTCCTACTGATTTTTGTGCTGAAAATCACAGCAAAATCACGCAAGAAAATCACAAGTGGCAGCGATGTTTTTGCAAGAAAAAGCAGCTCTGATATTCAAAAATCACGGGAAAAAAGGTTGTGATTTTGCCGCGATTTTCACACGGCGATATTGCGATCACCACTGTGAAGGAGCAGGCGGCAGCGATGTGATATTAATAAAGCTGCTTACATGTCTGACCCCAATCAAAGGAATAGTGCTCATATCTGTGTGAGCTGTGTGTGTCTCGCAAGGCACAAATGTTGCGCGAGAATCTCGCCCATGTGAAGCTGGCCTAAGCAAGCTCACACGGGCGTATGCACAATCGCACATGCCTCAACGCTACGTATTTGCACCGTGAACAACTCTTTTTTGCACCACACCCCGATTTAAATGGCTGTTTAGCCTAATGAGTTCCCGATGTTTTCTTTTACCCGCAGAATGGCACGATGTATTGCGCACTCCCATAAACTTCTTTGGTGCGCAAATGCGTACAAAAATAAAGCATGATATTTTTTTCCCCGCATGCTCGAAATACATGGGTGAAAAAAAAAAAAAGGAACCGTGAATGAACCCATTGAAACCAATAGGTTCTAATCAATGTGTGTTGCGTGTGTAACTTTTGCGCATGCAAAAATAAGCACAAATACGCACATCTGTAGAATCTCCAACAAGCAGGTGCCATTCTTTTGGGCTTGTTCTGTTCTTATGTGGGGGTCTTGTCATATAGGGTCCTGGTCCTGTAAAGGGGTCCAAAGCACCCTATACAGAAGACACCATTCACCTTGTGTTACAATCAGCCCCTGCTGGTTATATCAGGTACTGCTTGTCTTACATCATCACCCCCTGTAGATTCATACTGTATATATTACTTTTTTTGTAAGTTTACCCTTTCTCTACCAGAGCCTCCCTTATGGGAACAGATTACTAGGCATTGCAAAATACTTTATATTGACATCACATTTTAGAACCAGTGGAGTAACATTGCTTATGTTTAGGAACTACAAGTCTCAGCAGTCTAAACAGCCATAAGACCCCTGCTGGTGCCTTGGGGCAGTTAATAAACTTGTGATTTGGATGGAGATTATCCTACAGGACAACAAATGTCACCATAGCAATATCCAAACAGTTTGATGTAGAACCTGTCTGGTAACAGAGAGCAATAGCATCTACACAGTAAAATGGGAGGGCCAGTGTGTGACGTTCGGCCTGGGTGAGAGCACTGAGTTTTGTCACTTTCCGTATTCTACATCTCATTGGTGAGGCTATTACTTTATATTGTGGTTTATTTTCCTGTTTGTCATTTTGCAGCCCCACCCAACCCAAAATAACAGCAGCACAAAGGATGTAAGCCCTCCCACCCCAACCAAGAAGGAGGAGCTCGTGATGAGCAGATAAAAAAATATTTAATCAGAAACGACATTCATTAACTAATTACAGAAAAACGACCGATAGATAGATAGATAGATAGATAGATAGATATAGATATGAGATAGATAGATAGATAGATAGAGATATAAGACAGATAGATATGAGAGAGTTAGACATGAGATAGATATGAGGTAGACTGATAGATATGAAATAGATAGATAGATAGGAGATAGATAGGAAATAGATAGATAGATAGATAGATAGATAGATAGATATGGAGATAGATATGGAGATAGATATGGAGATAGATAGGAGATAGATATGAGATGGATGGATAGATAGATAGATAGGAGATAGATAGATATGAGATGGATGGATGGATAGATAGATAGATAGGAAATAGATAGATAGATAGATAGATAGATAGATAGATAGATAGATAGATAGATAGATATGGAGATAGATAGGAGATAGATAAGGATAGATAGATAGATATGGAGATAGATAGATAGATAGATAGATAGATAGATAGATAGGAGATAGATATGAGATGGATGGATAGATAGATAGGAGATAGATAGATATGAGATGGATAGATAGATAGATAGATAGAGATATAAGACAGATAGATATGAGAGATATAAGACAGATAGATATGAGAGAGTTAGACATGAGATAGATATGAGGTAGACTGATAGATAGATATGAAATAGATAGATAGATGAGAAAGAAATAGATATTAGATAGATAGATAGATATGAAATGAGATAGATAAATAAATAGATAGATAGATAGATATGAGATAGATAGATAGATATGCCCACCAGCCCCAACCAAGAAGGAGAGACTTGTGATGAGTAGATAAAAAAATATTTAATAAGAAAAGACATTCATTAACTAATTACAGAGAAAACGACCAGTTGATTGCACAGTAAAGACACCAGTGCAGATAGATAGATAGATAGATGAGAAAGAAATAGATATGAGATAGTTATGAGATAGATAGTTATGAGATAGATAGATATGAGATAGATAGATATGAGATAGATGGATATGAGACAGATGTACTGTAATATGTGCTGCTATATATATATAATACTCATGTTCATTATACCGACTACCCCTCACACATGGGACATTCATCCTATCTCCGGGTCCGTATATCTGTCCATCTCACCCCAGCACTTATTCCTTGGTTGGTGCTGGAATCTCTTCTTCTCCTGGACTTTTCTCCGCTTCTTCATTTACTTGTGAAGTCTGCTCCAGCAGTGGCTTCTTCTCATCCAAGGCCTCTCCTTTGAACAACTCATTTGTCTCCCCCACGGAATCCTCCTTCTTCTCGCCACTGATGAAGGTGCTCATCTCCTGCTCTGTTCCAGGTTCTGCTTTGTTTCCCGGCTTACCATTTTCCATTCCTGCTGGATGAGGCGTCATCTTCCCATCTCCCAGTTCCGGTACCTGTCCTGCCCATACATCCTGCCTGTTGGAGCTTCTGCTACGGGTGCTAAAGCTTTGGGAGCCTCTCCGCCTATTGTTCCTCACCATGAAGATGACGACAGTGACCAAGATCAAGATCAGGATCACAATGCAGATCAGAATCAGGATTACTTTCTGCCAATCTTTGTTAGATGATTTGGGCTGCGTCGTATTAGGTTTGGTCTCCAATTCAGGATTTCCCACCGTGTTACCAGGTGGGTGGAGAGGAGGAGTCACCTTGGGGTTAGTTGTTTTATTGTCTTCATGACTTGTAAAGGGGACCTCTTCAGGATGGGTGTTGAGGTCAATATATGGTATTACTGTGGAGTTGACAGGTGGAGGGTCTTTGCTGATGGTGGACCTCATGGTCATCCCATCTGCTGTGAGAGTTGATGTTTCTTCTTGATTTGTTCCATTGGCTGGACTTGCCTCTTGCCCAGAGGTTACATTTGACTCTTTGGCACTGGTAGAGCCCATGGTCGAGGTATCGTTATTATTATCCTCATTTAATGCAGAAAACAATGGACCGTTGGTAACGAAACTGGATACATTTTCAGTGCTGTTGGTCACAAAACCAGGGGTTGAGTCTATGGCTGAAGAACAAATCAATGACATGAGGAGCAGTGATAATCTCAGAAGCTGACCCGCCATGATGCTCTTTCTAATGTGTTGACTCCTTTTCTGCTTCTTCAGGTAACCTAAAAAAAACCAAAATATCACCATGAAGAATACAATGTTACGGAAGACTATACAGTACTGTGATAGCATGTAATACCCCACCTAGGACAGTAGGTTCATGCTAGTGAAGACCACCAGTGTGACCACCGGTGAAGGAGACTGGGTTAGAAAAGACATTGTTTTCTTATTTTGGCTCATGACACATCCCAGGTACCCTCCTCCCTCTCCTCAGAAGAACCTGAGTTATGGTACCGGAAGGGTGCTGGCTACTCCTGTACCACAAAATTTAGTAATTTCCTGTTGTTGGAACAGTAAACGAGAAGAAATAATTTAGAAACACGATGGTGGAGGAGATAAGGCGCGGGGGCCAGAGGCTGGACCATGAGAACTGTCTGAGCTGGTAGAACGGGGATTCTTGGACCTGCTGCGGCCATGATCACTTCTCTAGTTGTTAGCCAAAAAGATCAGCACATGTTCCCCCCTGATGTGGATCTCAGGTGATCTCATTATGGGATCTTATGATAAATACGGATTGTTTGTGGCCCCATCACCCACAGTTACTTCTGCCAGGGCCAATAAGGAGACATTCTTTGCTCCTAGTTTCCAATTTGACTAACAAAAAAAATCCTGGCCAACTTTTTGTAACAAGTTGAGGCTTTTTACAATCAAGGTTTCTTAGTCCTTGCTCCATAGAGTTATGAGAATGAAGAAGTGACGGGAACTTACTGCCCCTCTAGAGTTTTTGGGACTCAAGAAACCAAAAACATTTTAAAATTAAATGTCGGGATAAAGGCTCCTTACCTGCACGTTGTTCCCAAAGATGGTCCAAAGCTGGCGCCTCCACCCTACAATGTGCCGATGAGAGCTGCTTACAGTGTGCACCTCTGCATTTCCTCTAGAAGTAGTATATGCTAGCGTCATGCGGCTTCGCTCACTCTATCTCTGCCTGCGCTGAGTGTAACTTCCTTCCCACACGATGGGAGGGCTGGTCGTAAATCAAAACTGAACGCAGCCGTCATCCCCCCCAGCCTACCACACTGACTCATATCGCCGCCATTGCCTCATCAACCGTTGCATCGCATTGCGCTTATTTCCTGTGCATTGCGATGCAGCGGTTGATGAGAAGAAAATGATGTGAAAAATATTTGAGTTGATCGGAGGATCTTGGAGATCCATAAATCGGTAATGGTGGGGAGGGGAACAAAACTGAGACTTCACCCCCAACCAACCACCATCTACGTGGTATTCTCTGGAGTAGATGTGACACCTCTGTTAAACGCACCCTCCTATTCAAGGCTGTGGAGATGCAGGGAGGGCAAGGATCGTGTCTTTCCTGCATTGTTCCTTCTTCTGATCAGAAGTTGCAGTGATTTATGGACCAATAGATTCTCGTTAGCAGCAAGTTGTCTGTATAGCAATGCAGGGAAGACACGGATTATGCCTCCCCAGCATCTCCCTCCTGCATATCCAGCTGTACCATTAGGACTCAATGGTTTCCACCAAAGCTTTATTGGTTTAGTTCAGGGAGTGCAACCTTGTTGCTGTTTTCCCTACAAAATTTGAATCTGACAAGTAGTCTGTTGTGACTACTTTTAAAGCGGCTATAGGTGGAGCTTAACAAAGAGGAGGAGTTTAGTATTCCTGACCTCCTATTGAGTGGTTGAGCAGGGTATGAAGGTGAAGGGGGATGCGATAGAAGAAATATGCTTTCTACTGCATCCACTTTCTTACTTCTCTGCCTGTGTGTCAGTCTTTACTGTAGTTCTGGCATTTTATTCATCAGACAGGAAGCTCAGAACGCTTCTCAGACTGTGTAGTGCTTCATGGGATTACAGGAACATACTTCTACGAATGTATATTGGCACATCCCTTGGTTTTATGTCACTTTCCTTCCTCATTTACTAGGGGCTTGGCCGACTGCTCTGCATCCCTCCTGCTTTTCTGCGTTTCAGTCTAAAGTGATCTTTAGCAATGGTCTGGGTGCCTCATGTGCCACAGATAGAGCCCTGTGTGGTGCAGAGTCTAAGGCAGCCAAAATGCAGTCCTAAGGTCCTGCTCACAGCCTGAAGGTTGCAAGTTCAATCCCTGTACCCAGCTCAAGGTTGACTCAACCTTTCAAGGTTGGTAAAATGAGTACCCAGCTTGGTGGGGTGTAATTAATAAATTACATGAAAGTGCTGCAGAATAAGTTGGTGCTATACAAATAACAAGATTTTTTTTTAATTACGCAGAATTACCAGCCTCCCACTGCCACATGTAAAGGGGAAGTAGAGGAGATGTCACTTCCTGTTGGCTGCCCACTGTGATCAGGACCAGAACTGAGCAGTAATGGTGGAAACCACTGACAGACCCAGGAGTGACCCTACGATATCAGGGCTAGCTGGAGTCTTTTCCTCATCCCATGCCCTCACTGCCCTGAGAATGGCAATGTCCATAGAATATTGGCAAAGTAGATATCACCTACACGGAGTCAGAGGTGACCTGTTGGGCGACGGCAGCAGAAGGGATCGGCAGGGTGAGGGTGCAGAAATTAGGGCTATTTGGGCAGAGGAGCTGTCATGGGGGCATGGTGACTGCTCATGGTGCATTGTGGTTGTTTTGGGGTACCAGGATGATAAACGAGGGCGCTGTTGCTATTTAGGCAGTATTATGGTTAACATTGGGCAAGGTGCGTGCTATGGGACAACTATGACAATGGCTGGTATGATGGGGACACGGTGTCTGCTATGGGATCGCCAAATCATCTATGGTGGTATAGTTGCTCTTATGGGGTCATCAAGACATCTATGGGGTCACTGACTGACTTTTTTGTCTTTGGTCAGGCTATTTGAGAATTGGGTTTATGCAAACAGAATAAAATGGCACTCTACACCTAATTTCTCCTTGATGACATTCATAGCGGCGCTGGTCATCGGGACATCGTAATATCCTGCAAACATCCCATAATCTGGAACAGTCGTGACATTTCATGAGACTGCATGATTCACACTGCGACTGGATCGTCCTTCATTACTTTCAACTTTATTAATGAATGCAAAACCTACAACAGGAAAACACAAAAGACGGAATAGAGCAACAGCCGTGATGTGCGCCGATTGAAGCCACACCCACTCAATCATGTGACTGCAACTTTCATGTAACATGCTTGTGCAGCGCTGCGTATACAGGGTATCACGGTATAGAAGTTATACGTGAAGAGTTTCTAGATTTTCACAATCAAACTATTTTTTTTTCAAGGCATTTAAAATAAATGAAGGACATTTGCATATAGTCTTGAATAGAGATTTTCCGTTTTGTGTACACAGTTGTTACGCAGAGCTATGTGACTCCCTGGTTACAGGCTACAAACAACCCTGTGTGGTTGGATCCTACAGTCCTGCGTTCCTCCACTACCTCTGCTTCTCTTCTTCACCTTGAGAGAGCAGAAAAGAGCGTAAAAGATGACTGCGGGATCAGACTACACGAGGTCTGGTTGTAGTCTGTTACCATGGTGATGCACAGCTCTGCACAGGGACTGTAGGCACAAAATGGTACATTTTTAATTAAGGTTATTTAAAAATGAGTTATTTTAGGTGCATTGGAGGAAGAAAGATTATGGTGGTTAAAAGTATCCACATCCTTTAACCCCTTAAGGACATGGCCTATTTTGGGCTTAAGGACGCAACGATTTTTGTGCGGATTTTACTTTCCATTTTTCAAAAGCCGTAACTTTATTATTTTTTTTAATCTTTATTTTTGAATTTTCAGAATTAAGTGAAACGTTTACACATAGTCAGAAAACAGCACAATAATCAAATTTCCTAATTTTCATGAAATCTGTCCACTAGCAGGGTATTTTGCTTAATCATTGCTGAATTTGATCAAATTAGAACACTTAAACTGAATGAATTATCTAATCAAACTATCCTAATTATTTGGGAGTAGTCCACTGGCTCCCTAAAAACAGAGGTAAGGAGGGTAAAGAAATGGGGAAAGGCAGGAAGGAGACACGTATGGAGCGACAAAAGACAGAAGAAAAAAACCCACAAACCCACCATCCCTGGCCACCTCCTTACAGTTTATTGTATCAGTATTATGTTATTAGCTGAGATAGAAAGGACCTGTGTACAGCAGGGTGAGGGCCAGTGAGCTCATAGAGCGCTTAGGTTCTTATATTCCTCTGAGTTTTGATACTTAATCCAATGATGCAATGTCTTTGAGAACCTGTGTGTGTTTGATGGAAGCTGTAAGGTCCTCCATCTCCATAATCTCATGGACCTTGCAAAACCACATTGAGATAGTGGGAGGTGACGATTGTCGCCAAAGTTTATTATTTTTCCGTCGATACGTCCGTATAAATGACGCAATAGATTTTTTCCATGGGTCGGTATGATTACAACGATGCCAAAATTCTTTTTTTTTAGGTGTTTCCACTTTTCTGCAATAAAAACTCTTTTTCTTTAGAAATCTTTCCTATAACTTTTTTTATTTTTCCATGGACGGAGCTCTGTGAGGGTTTATTTTTTGAGATGAGCTATAGTTTTTATTGGTACCATTTTGGGGTACATACAGCTTTTTTAATCACTTTTAGGCCTCATGTCCACAGGGAAAATAAATCACCCGCGCGCGTGATCCGCATGTAAAATTTCCCATAGGAATGCATTGACCACCCGCGGGTAGATAAATAGCCGCGGATGGTATTTTAAAGTGATTTAAAAATTTCCTTTGCGGGAAAAAAAAAACGCGCCATGCTCCATTTCAGTGCAGATCACGCTCCGGATGGCCCCCGTTGAGCTCTATGGGTGCGGGAGATCCGCTGCAGATCTTAAATGTGAATTAAATGGGTGCGGGAGATCCGCTGCGGATTTTAAGGCTGGGAGGTGAGAAAAGTACTAGGAGGTGGGGTAAAGTGGGCAAAACACCTCTAGCGTAAAAATTGCATTCGCGTACACACCGGCGTGAAAAAAAAACGCAGCCACATGTCACCCACATGCAATAAAATACAATTTTAAGCTGATCTGCACTGCATCCGCAGCAAAAATCCGCGTTACATATCCGCATATTCCCCGTGGTGATTTCCCCCCTTATTGCGTTTTTTGGGAGGCAAAATGCCTCAGTTTTTTAGCATTTTTTTTAACGCTTTTTGCTGTGCAGGATGAAAAGCATTATCAACTTATTGTACGCATCGTTACGAACACGACAATACCAAATATGTGGGTGTTTTTATGCTAATATGAGAAAAAGTGCCAAAAAAGTTTTTTTTTTTTACATTTTTATTTTTTTTACATTATCTTGATCTTTTTTTTTACACCATTAGTGTCCCTCTGGTGGACTTACACCATACCAGCTCTGATCGCTATGATAAGGCATTGCAGGACTTCTCTCCTGCGATGCCTTATCACTTATTACAGCGATCATAGGCAATGGCAATACAGGACGCTGGTATCTGGTGTCCTGTTGCCATGGCAACCAGCCGGGCTCTATGCGATTATATCATGAAAGCCCAATAACATCACAGAGGGAAGGGGTTAACAGCGGGAGACCAGCTATCAGTGACAGACGGCTCCCACTGCCGGATAATGCGAGATTGCTTATGATCTTGCGCCATCCATATGATGTAAGGGTACGTCCAGTTGCGGGAAGTACCCCGCTGCCATGATGTACCCTTACGACATATGGAGGGAAGGGGTTATCCCAAAATTACAAATTATCCCCAATCTACAGGATAGGGCATAACTTTATGATTGGTGGGGGTCACACTGAGACCCAACTGTTCGCAAGAACAGGGGTCCTGTGTCTCCCCTCCTCCTCCCTACGGGCTTCCTGCACCTCTTGCAGTGAAGAGATTGAATGGACTGATGGCCAAGCCCATGCGCTGCCGTTCCACTCCCCTTCAATGGGACTGATGGAATTAGCTAAGTACAAGCGCTCGAGTATTTCCATCAGCCACACTGAAATGAATGGAGCGGAGGTTGCACATGGAAGGCCAGTGTTCCATTCAGTTCGACGTCACTGTGTGTGGAAGACGAGAAGGGGGGGCATGGGATCCCCATTTTCAGAACCAATGTGGGAAGAGGATAGCTTTTGATTTTGGTTTAGCCCCTTGAATAGTAAAGTAGATGTCAGCAGATGAGTTGAAACGTGTGGCTCCCTTGCATCTACTAGGTTACAGCGCTCATATAACATGGCGATCAGACTGTTTACTACAGGACATCAATGCAGAAGAGATAAGATTGGTAATAAGCTCAATATACAATCCTCAGGTAGATCGAGGTCAACCAAGTAGACACCTTACAGACCCCTTTAAGACAAAAAACTGGTATGAAATTCCCTTTAAGGTGGATGCGGGGGCAAAAAAGGTGGGAACTGTTAGCAAACATGATGCCCTGTCTTCAGATGGCTGACTGACCAATCAAAAGCAGAGAGGTCTCATATAAAGATATTTCTCCACCCCTTAGACTTATTTCCTGCTCTTGATAAGTCTGAGTGTGTCACATGACCAGTCTCTGAGTTTTGGTTGGCTTAGTGGGCTCCACATTTGCATATAGTGGACACTTGTATTTGCTCCCTTTCTCTTGGCTCTGTCTTATGAATGTCATAGGAGTCAGTCCTTTTAAAAAAATCTCCCTATAGTCTGTGTCCGCCATTCATAGAGTTCCTATCACCAGGAAGACCCACGGTTGCGGTTGAAGGTGGTCATACATCTCTGCAGTTTCGCCACCAGAATTCATCGATGTCCTGCAAGGTCACCCGCGGCCGCTGAAACAAGGCATCTTCAGAGTGGCTGTTGAGCGGAGCACGTGGTGGCAGCGCTGGTTCTGTGGGCCACAACAGGTTGGTCTGGCTGTGTGAAGTTGGAGGAGCAGCCCACAACTCCAGGGGCACAGAGCTGGCAACGATGTCTCTAACCTGGCGAGACCGCTTGGACCTCAGAGACAGCTTAAAGGACAATGAGAGGCAGACGACCATGAAGATGGCCGTGAGACAGCCAAGAACCAGGATGGCCACCAGACATTGGCCACAGGATGAAGGAAAGAAGGGGCTGGCTGTGGGGAGGTTGTGGGAGGGCGCTGGAGATGCCGCCATAGCAATGAAATAACCTGCGACACAAAAGGGGAGAAACTGAAAACATCTGTCATGGAAGGGTTAAACACAGGCAAACAATTTATGTATTTTTTCGAGGTGCCAGTGAAGTTTCAACGAATATGGGGTATTTTGGTATCGCGGAATCTGAATCTGTCATTGTTTTTTCCAAATTGGCTCTAGTTTTTAAAATACAGGGTGTTCATCAAGTGAGCTCTGTGTAGGAGAAGCGTTCTGTTTCCTGATTTCTGTTTTATTGTTTATTTGTGGGTAACATTATATTTTACCCAATTAAATATTAATTTCACAATTTCTATTTTTTTAGTGAAATACGGGTTCTTCACGAAGAGGTTGCTTGAACTGACCTGATGAGTTCTGTTTAGAGATGAGCAAGCATACTCGCTAAGGACAATTGCTCGATCGAGCATTGCCCTTAGCGAGTACCTGCCCGCTCGGAAGAAAAGGTTCAGCTGCCGACGCGGGTGACAGGTGAGTTGTGGCAGTGAGCAGGGGGGAGCGGGGAGGAGAGAGATCGCCCCTCCGTTCCTTCCCGCTCTCCCCCGCCGCTCCCTGCCTGCCGCCGGCAGGCGAACCTTTTCTTCCGAGCAGGCAGGTACTCGCTAAGGCCAATGCTCGATCGAGTAATTGCCCTTAGCAAGTATGCTCGCTCATCTCTAGTTCTGTTATGTTTGTGGTGAATACCCTCCTCAGAAGAACAGAAAGAACATCATTGACTCTGTAAAGCAAGCATATCTTGCATATTATATATTATATATCATATATATCAGGATTCATCTTGGGGACCAAGATAAGTCTTGGGCTCCTCATAAGGTTTGTAAAACCTGTGTGGAGGAGCTACAAAGCGGAAAAATCACAAAAAGTAAAGTTTAAACTTTTAAGTGCCTACGGTATGGAGAGAGCCACGACATCACCACGACGGCTGTTATGTTTGTGTTGTGAATGTAAAAGGCATCAAAAGGTACGAGAAACATAAGTGGGAGTATCCTGATTTGGAGTCGGTCAGCGAAGATGTTCCAGTGCCAATATTTACCACACTTCCTGAACTTTCGTCAGAAGTTGAAGACTTGCAGGACTTTGAATGCAACACTAGTAGAGATGAGCGAACCTACTGGGCCACGCCCCTTTTTCGCCCGAGCGACGCGATTTTCGAGTACTTCTGTACTCGGGCGAAGAGATTCGGGGGGCGCCGTGGGTGAGTGGGGGGTTGTAGCAGGGAGTGGGGGGGGGGGGGGGAGAGGGAGAGAGAGAGGGCTCCCCCCTGTTCAGCCGAGTACTGAAGTACTCGAAAATCGCGGTGCTCGATCGAGTAAATACTCGAAACGAGTACGTTCGCTCATTTCTAAACACTAGTGATCTTGTAGATATGATACCTTTTAATGGCTAACAAAAATACATGATGTTACAGCGAGCTTTCGGGGATATCTCGCCCCCTTTGTCAGGCGAAGGAATGAAACTAGTTTGGATGGCACATAATTATTACATACAGATGCAGAGGGGAGGAGGACACATTCCTCTTGATTCACATTCCACTTAAAACACAAACAAACAGAGCGGAGACATACATCGTAAATCAGTCCACTGAGCTCAGGACAGTTTTATGACATGTCTTATCTCTCCTTCAAACTGCACATGGAAGGAGATGCAGCACAACCTAGTGGATGGCAACATTAGTACAAGTCAAGTTCTGAATTTTTATGATGGTATATACACTACTACACCGTCACATGTATGTATACACGGCCCAGACCCGGTATAAACACTACTAGACCGTCACATGTATGTATACACGGCCCAGACCCGGTATATACACTACTACACCGTCACATGTATGTATACACGGCCCAGACCCGGTATAAACACTACTACACCGTCACATGTATGTATACATGGCCCAGACCCGGTATAAACACTACTACACCGTCACATGTATGTATACACGGCCCAGACCCGGTATAAACACTGTAGTCGTGCATGTACTGGTCTGGGTTGTGTATATATACATGTAACGGTGTAGTCGTGCATGTACTGGTCTGGGTTGTGTATATATACATGTCACGGTGTAGTCGTGCATTTACTGGCCTGGGTTGTGCATATATACACGTCACGGTGAAGTCGTGCATGTACTGGTCTGGGTTGTGTATACATACATGTCATGGTGTAGTCGTGCATGTACTGGTCTGGGTTGTGTGTATATATACACACGTCCCGGTGTAGTGGTGCATGTACTGGTCTGGGTTGTGTGTATATATACACACGTCACGGTGTAGTGGTGCATATACTGGTCTGGGTTGTGTATATATACACATCACGGTGTAGTCGTGCATGTACTGGTCTGGATTGTGTATATATATACACATGTAACGGTGTAGTCATGCATGTACTGGTCTGGGTTGTGTATATATACACGTCACGGTGTAGTCGTGCATGTACTGGTCTGGGTTGTGTATATATACATGTCACGGTGTAATCGTGTGAGTACTGGTCTGGGTTGCATATATATACATGTCACGGTGTAGTTGTGCATGTACTGGTCTGGGTTGTGTGTATATATACATGTCATGGTGTAGTCATGTGAGTACTGGTCTGAGTTGTGTATATATATACATATGACAGTGTAGTCGTGCATGTACTGGTCTGGGTTTTGTATATATACATTTCACATTGTAGTCGTGCATGTACTGGTCTGGATTGTGTATATATACACGTCACGGTGTAGTCGTGCATGTACTGGTCTGGGTTGTGTATATATACATGTCACGGTGTAATCGTGTGAGTACTGGTCTGGGTTGCATATATATACATGTCACGGTGTAGTTGTGCATGTACTGGTCTGGGTTGTGTATATATACATGTCACGGTGTAATCGTGTGAGTACTGGTCTGGGTTGCATATATATACATGTCACGGTGTAGTTGTGCATGTACTGGTCTGGGTTGCATATATATACATGTCACGGTGTAGTTGTGCATGTACTGGTCTGGGTTGTGTGTATATATACATGTCATGCTGTAGTCATGTGAGTACTGGTCTGAGTTGTGTATATATATACATGTGACAGTGTAGTTGTGCATGTACTGGTCTGGGTTTTGTATATATACATTTCACATTGTAGTCGTGCATGTACTGGTCTGGATTGTGTATATATACACGTCACGGTGTAGTCGTGCATGTACTGGTCTGGGTTGTGTATATATACATTTCACAGTGTAGTCGTTCATGTACTGGTCTGGGTTGTATATATATACACACGTCACAGTGTAGTCGTGCAAATACTGGTCTGGGTTGTGTATCTATATACACGTCACAGTGTAGTCGTGCGTGTACTGGTCTGGGTTGTGTATATATACATGTCACGGTGTAATCGTGTGAGTACTGGTCTGGGTTGCATATATATACATGTCACGGTGTAGTTATGCATGTACTGGTCTGGGTTGTGTGTATATATACATGTCATGGTGTAGTCATGTGAGTACTGGTCTGAGTTGTGTATATATATACATGTGACAGTGTAGTCGTGCATGTACTGGTCTGGGTTGTGTATATACATTTCACATTGTAGTCGTGCATGTACTGGTCTGGATTGTGTATATATACACGTCACGGTGTAGTCGTGCATGTACTGGTCTGGATTGTGTATATATACACGTCACGGTGTAGTCGTGCATGTACTGGTCTGGATTGTGTATATATACACGTCACGGTGTAGTCGTGCATGTACTGGTCCGGGTTGTGTATATATACATGTCACGGTGTAGTTGCGTGAGTACTGAGTATGGACTATAAATATACACGTGTCATGATGTATTTTTGTATGTAGTGGTTTCGGTTATGTATATGCACATATTAAAAAAAAAAGAAAAAGAGAGGTCTCGATGTCCCAATGTAGTCAATAACAAAACCAATAAATTTGCCAAAAGCAACAACCCTGAGCGGATCCTCTTAAAAGTAAACTTTTGTTAATTACATATAAAAATAGTAGTGTATATACCGGGTCTGGGCTGTGTATACATACAGTACATGTGACGGTGTAGTAGTGTTTATACCGGGTCTGGGCCGTGTATATATGTCACAGTGTAGTAGTGTATATACTGGGTCTGGGCCGTATATACATACATGTCACGGTGTAGTAGGGTATATACCTGGTCTGGGCCGTGTATACATACATGTGACGGTGTAGTAGTGTTTATACCGGGTTTGGGCCGTATATACATACATGTGATGGTGTAGTAGTGTTTATACCGGGTCTGGGCCGTGTATACATATATGTCAGTGTACTAGTGTATATACTGGGTCTGGGCCGTGTATACATACATGTCACGGTGTAGTAGTGTATATACCGGGTCTGGGCTGTGTATACATACATGTGACGGTGTAGTAGTGTATATACCTGGTCTGGGCCGTGTATATATATGTCACAGTGTAGTAGTGTATATACTGGGTCTGGGCCGTGTATACATACATGTGACGTGTAGTAGTGTTTATACCGGGTCTGGGCCGTGTATACATATATGTCACAGTGTAGAAGTATATATACCGGGTCTGGGCCGTGTATACATACATCTAATGGTGTAGTAGTGTATATACGTGGTCTGGGCCGTGTATACATACATGTGACGTGTAGTAGTGTTTATACCGGGTCTGGGCCGTGTATACATACATACATGTGACGGTGTAGTAGTGCTTATACCGGGTTTGGGCCGTGTATACATACATGTGACGGTGTAGTAGTGTATATACCTGGTCTGGGCTGTGTATATACATGTCACAGTGTGATAGTGTAAATACCGGGTCTGGGCCGCGTATATACATGTCACAGTGTAGTAGTGTATATACCGGGTCTAGGCTGTGTATACATACATGTCATGGTGTAGTAGTGTATATACCGGGTCTAGGCTGTGTATACACATATGCCAGGGTGTAGTAGTGTATACTGTATATAGGGTCTGAGCCGTGTATACATACATGTGACTGTGTAGTAGTGTATATAGCGGGTCTGGGCTGTGTATACATACATGTGACACTGTAGTAGTGTTTATACCGGGTCTAGGCTTTGTATACACATATGTCAGGGTGTAGTAGTGTATATACCGGGTCTAGGCTGTGTATACACATATGTCAGGGTGTAGTAGTGTTTATACCGGGTCTGGGCCGTGTATACATACATGTGACGGTGTAGTAGTGTATATACCGGGTCTAGGCTGTGTATACACATATGTCAGGGTGTAGTAGTGTATATACCGGGTCTAGGCTGTGTATACACATGTCAGGGTGTAGTAGTGTATATACCGGGTCTAGGCTGTGTATACACGTCAGGGTGTAGTAGTGTATATACCGGGTCTGGGCCGTGTATATACATGTCACGGTGTAGTAGTGTATATACCGGGTCTAGGCTGTGTATACACATATGTCAGGGTGTAGTAGTGTATATACCGGGTCTGGGCCGTGTATACATACATGTCACGGTGTAGTAGTGTATATACCTGGTCTGGGCCGTGTATACATACATGTCACAGTGTAGTAGTGTATATACCTGGTCTGGGCCATGTATACATACATGTGACGGTGTAGTAGTGTATATACCGGGTCTGGGCCGTGTATATACATGTCACAGTGTAGTAGTGTATATACCGGGTCTAGGCTGTGTATACACATATGTCAGGGTGTAGTAGTGTATATACCGGGTCTGGGCCGTGTATACATACATGTGACGGTGTAGTAGTGTATATACCGGGTCTAGGCTGTGTATACACATATGTCAGGGTGTAGTAGTGTATATACCGGGTCTAGGCTGTGTATACACATGTCAGGGTGTAGTAGTGTATATACCGGGTCTAGGCTGTGTATACACGTCAGGGTGTAGTAGTGTATATACCGGGTCTGGGCCGTGTATATACATGTCACGGTGTAGTAGTGTATATACCGGGTCTAGGCTGTGTATACACATATGTCAGGGTGTAGTAGTGTATATACCGGGTCTGGGCCGTGTATACATACATGTCACGGTGTAGTAGTGTATATACCTGGTCTGGGCCGTGTATACATACATGTCACAGTGTAGTAGTGTATATACCTGGTCTGGGCCATGTATACATACATGTGACGGTGTAGTAGTGTATATACCGGGTCTGGGCCGTGTATATACATGTCACAGTGTAGTAGTGTATATACCGGGTCTAGGCTGTGTATACACATATGTCAGGGTGTAGTAGTGTATATACCGGGTCTGGGCCGTGTATACATACATGTGACGGTGTAGTAGTGTATATACCGGGTCTAGGCTGTGTATACACATATGTCAGGGTGTAGTAGTGTATATACCGGGTCTAGGCTGTGTATACACATGTCAGGGTGTAGTAGTGTATATACCGGGTCTAGGCTGTGTATACACGTCAGGGTGTAGTAGTGTATATACCGGGTCTGGGCCGTGTATATACATGTCACGGTGTAGTAGTGTATATACCGGGTCTAGGCTGTGTATACACATATGTCAGGGTGTAGTAGTGTATATACCGGTCTGGGCCGTGTATACATACATGTGACGGTGTAGTAATGTATTTATCGTGTCTGGGCCGTGTATACATACATGTGACGGTGTAGTAATGTATTTATCGTGTCTGGGCCGTGTATACATACACGTCACGGTGTAGTAGTGTATATACCGGGTCTGGGCCGTGTATACATACACGTCACGGTGTAGTAGTGTATATACCGGGTCTGGGCCGTGCATACATACATGTGACGGTGTAGTAGTGTATATACCGGTCTGGGCCGTGTATACATATGTGATGGTGCAGTAGTGTGTATACGGAGCTGTGGGTAGCCGTGTATGTAGTGCTCCGGGGTGTGTTGGCAGTAATGTAGCAGTGTTCTATCTGCGCGTTGTGCCGCCCCAGGACTGTTATTTCTTATCATACCTGGGTTTCGCTGCCTCCGGCCTCGGCTTCAGCCTCGCACACTTGTGTTTTGGGGTTCGAAAGAAGGAAATTGCAGCAGTGTAATAAACCACAAAACTGTAACGTATTCAGTCCTGTCCCCAACACCACGTGAGAGGAAGTGTGACGGGCGCTGCGTCCTGTGAGACTCAACCTGCCCACGCCGAGAACGCCCCTGCCACATAGGTGACTACTACCAATCCTGAGTTGTACCGTCACACTTCAGAGCTGCATGCACTATTCTGTTACTATATTCTCTCTTATACTCCAGAGCTGTATGCACTATTGTTACTATATCCTGTCTTTTACCAACAGCTGCATGCAATATTATTACTATATCCTGTCTTATACCCCAGAGCTGCATGCACTATTGTTACTATATCCTGTATTATACCCCAGAGCTGCATGCACTATTGTTACTATATCCTGTCTTATACCCCAGAGCTGCATGCACTATTCTGTTACTATATCCTGTGTTATACTGAAAGCTGCATACACTATTTTGTTACTATATCCTGTCTTATACCCCAGAGCTGCAGGCACTATTGTTACTATATCCTGTCTTATACCCCAGAGCTGCATGCACTATTCTGTTACTATATCATGTCTTATACCCCAGAGCTGCAGGCACTATTCTGTTACTATATTCTGTCTTATACCCCAGAGCTGCAGGCACTATTCTGTTACTATATCATGTCTTATACCCCAGGGCTGCATGCAATATTCTGTTACTATATCCTGTCTTATACCCCAGAGCTGCATGCACTATTCTGTTACTATATCATGTCTTATACCCCAGGGCTGCATGCACTATTCTGTTTCTATAGCCTGTTTTATACCCCAGTCACCTCCAGAGCAGCATGCACCATTTTGTTACTATATACTTTCTTATACTCAAAAGCTGTATGCAATATTATTACTATATCCTGTCTTATACTCCAGAGCTGCATGCACTATTCTGTTACTATATCCTGTGGTATGCCCAAAGCTGCATGCACTATTCTGTTACTATATCCTGTCTTATACCCCAGAGCTGCATGCACTATTCTGTTACTATATCCTGTGGCATGCCCAAAGCTGCATGCACTATTCTGTTACTATATCCTGTGTTATACCCAAAGCTGCATACACTATTTTGTTACTATATCCTGTCTTATACCCCAGAGCTGCATGCACTATTCTGTTACTATATCCTGTGTTATACCCAAAGCTGCATACACTATTTTGTTACTATATCCTGTCTTATACCCCAGGGCTGCAGACACTATTGTTACTATATCCTGTCTTATACCCCAGAGCTGCATGCACTATCGTTACTATATCCTGTCTTATACCCCAGAGCTGCATGCACTATTCTGTTACTATATCCTCTCTTATACCCCAGAGCTGCATGCACTATTCTGTTACTATATCCTCTCTTATACTCCAGAGCTGCATGCACTATTCTGTTATTATATCCTGTGTTATACCCAAAGCTGCATGCACTATTGTTACTATATGCTGTCTTATACCCCAGAGCTGCATGCACTATTCTGTTACTATATCCTCTCTTATACTCCAGAGCTGCTTGCATTATTCTGTTATTATATCCTGTGTTATACCCAAAGCTGCATGCACTATTGTTACTATATGCTGTCTTATACCTCAGAGCTGCATGCACTATTGTTACTATATCCTGTCTTATACCTCAGAGCTGCATGCACTATTGTTACTATATGCTGTCTTATACCAGAGCCTGCGTGCACTATTGTTACTATATGCTGTCTTATACCTCAGAGCTGTATGCACTATTGTTACTATATCCTATCTTATACTTCAGTCACCTCTAGAGCTGCATGCACTATTCTATTATATCCTGATTTATACCCCAGTCACCTTCAGACCTGCATGCACTTCTGTTACTATATCCTGTCTAATACTTCATTTACTTCAGAGCTGCATTCACTATTCCATTATAATATCATGGATGCGCCTGGTGTGGTGCAGAGTGCTAAGGCAGTAGAATGCAGTCCTAATCTCTCGCTCACGACCTGAAGATTGCGAGTTAAATCCCCGCATGGTTCAGGTAAGAGGCTGAAGGTTGACTCAGCCTCCCATCCTTCTGAGTTTGGTAAAATGAGTACCCAACAAATTACCTGAAAGCGCTGCGGAATAAGCTGGTGCTATACAAATAACAAGTTACCTCCAGAGCTGCATTCACTATTCTGTTAATATCTCCTGGTTGATACTTCAGTTTCATAACAGATGGTACTGGAGAGGGAGGTACTTTTCAGGGACCTCCTGTGTGTCTATAGGAGTGCAGACGCGGCTGAACCCTAATAGTTAAGGTCCTTCTGCCCCCCGGGACGACAGCAGTTCTACAAGTGATGGTCATGCCAGGAAAACTGCTGCAATAAACCGCTGCTTGTGGAATCACCCAAAGAAGGGCGGAGGCTCCTCGGACATCAGGGGTAAAGATGACAGCACACGGCAGGTGTAAAAGGCAGGACAGAGTTTATTTAAGATGCCGGCTTAGACCAACAATCATTAAATAAAACCTGAAGACGCTAAATTCAAGTTTTCAGGGATTCTGGGTTTTTCACATTTAGGAAATGAAAGAAGAAAAAAAACACGAAAAACACAACAAAAAAAAAACACAATTAAAAATCATAAAAAATAAACACTTACTGGAAGAGGTAGATTATTGAACGGGTCTCAAACCATAGGTACAGTGACAACGCCATTCGCTCTAACACACAACATGATACACGTCTGTACACAAGTTATAAGTTAAAAAAGGAAAAAAAACGTGAAAAAGGGAGAGAAAAACAGTCAAATATGCAACAATCCCTTCTAAGGAGCTGCGCTATTCCGGACACCTGCTCCCTCCCTGTAGTGCATTATCCTTTGCTGCTGCAGTACCAGACAGCGGTCACAAGATGTCAGCAGAGGGCTGGTTGCAGTCAGTGACCACAAGATATTATTGTAGCCCCCCCCCCCCCCTCCCTCCTCAAATCATACAGAGTCCTTAGGAGCTGGGGGTGTAGCACCCGGTATCTCACACAATTACCGATTGTCACTTCTAGCATGCCACCGACATCTCCCAGCATGTCATGCTCCAAATCTCACCCCTTCCCTTATACAGACTCTTCAGGAGGTGGAGGGGGCAGCGCCTGGCATCTCACACAATGACCAGCATGCCATGCCCCAGAGCTCACCCCTCGCCTTATACAGACTCTTCAGGAGGTGGAGGGGGCAGCGCCTGGCATCTCACACAATGACCAGCATGCCATGCTCCAGAGCTCACCCCTCGCCTTATACAGATTCTTCAGGAGGTAGAGGGGGCAGCGCCTGGCATCTCACACAATGACCAGCATGCCATGCTCCAGAACCCACTCCTCACCTTATACAGTATCTTCAGGGGGTGGAGGGGGCAGCGCCTGGCATCTCACACAATGACCAGCATGCCATGCTCCAGAGCCCACTCCTCACCTTATACAGTATCTTCAGGGGGTGGAGGGGGCAGCGCCTGGCATCTCACACAATGACCAGCATGCCATGCTCCAGAGCTCACCCCTCGCCTTATACAGACTCTTCAGGAGGTGAAGGGGGCAGCGCCCAGCATCTCACACAATGACCAGTATGCCATGCTCCAGAGCTCAACCCTCGCCTTATACAGACTCTTCAGGAGGTGAAGGGGGCAGCGCCCAGCATCTTACACAATGACCAGCATGCCATGCTCCAGAGCTCACCCCTCCCCTTATACAGACTCTTCAGGAGGTGGAGGGGGCAGCACCTGGCATCTCACACAATGACCAGCATGCCATGCCCCAGAGCTCACCCCTCCCCTTATACAGACTCTTCAGGAGGTGAAGGGGGCAGCGCCCAGCATCTCACACAATGACCAGTATGCCATGCTCCAGAGCTCAACCCTCCCCTTATACAGACTCTTCAGGAGGTGGAGGGGGCAGCACCTGGCATCTCACACAATGACCAGCATGCCATGCTCCAGAGCTCACCCCTCGCCCCGGCTGTACAATGGTAGCAACATGTAGAGGCATAAGGAGAAACATCACCACTTTGAGGAAAGGTCCAGTGATGCCTCTCCCACGGGCCACGCCCACAATATGGCTGCCTAGGGTAAAGCCGGGTTAAGGGGGTGCACTTAGTTTCACTGCTTTCCTCTCCTTTAAATCAGTAGAATAAATAAAAAACACTTTTTTTGCGCAGTTTTAACCGCATATGGGTGGAGTAGGGAGCTGACATCTGGAGAGCGACGCTGTTACCAGTGTTGATAAAGTTGCAGGCGCCCCCAATCCAGGGGTCTCCCCAAAGGCAGTGATGGGGAAGGGGGATCCGGACAAGGCAGAGGATTCTCTGTATAGAAAATATTTACAGCGTCCTTTATCCGTAGAGGTCCCTCAGCCAATCACTGCCGCCTCCCACTGTGGGACCGCAGAGGATTCTGGGAAAAGGGGGCACTGGGGTTATAATGAAGCAGGAAATAATAGATAACGGGAGCGAGCGGGAGAACGGAGGAGGAGAAGGTGAGTCTCATGTACAGCAGTGGAAGGAGTCGGAGACTTCATGCTGTGAACGGTGACGTCGGGGGAGATGACAATTTCTGGAAGTCCAGCAACGGTCGGCTCATCTCTCCTCCTTCTTGGAAACCTTTGAGGAATGCCAGGCGGTGGATCTAAGGAGAGGAGAGACATTAGCGGAAGGCAAGGAGAGGAAGTAATGGGGGGCATGGGATTCAGAGAAAGCAAAAGTTCAGACAAGACAGAACTAACAAGGCCAGGGAGAGAGGTCTACAAGGCCGGGCAGAGAGGTCTACAAGGCCGGGCAGAGAGGTCTACAAGGCCGGGCAGAGAGGTCTACAAGGCCGGGCAGAGAAGTCTACAAGGCCGGGCAGAGAAGTCTACAAGGCCGGGCAGAGAGGTCTACAAGGCCGGGCAGAGAGGTCTACAAGGCCGGGCAGAGAGGTCTACAAGGCCGGGCAGAGAGGTCTACAAGGCCGGGCAGAGAGGTCTACAAGGCAGAGAGGTCTACAAGGCAGAGAGGTCTACAAGGCGGGGCAGAGAGGTCTACAAGGCGGGGCAGAGAGGTCTACAAGGCAGGGGAGAGAGGTCTACAAGGCAGGGCAGGGACATCTACAGGGCAGGGGAGGGAGGTCTACAGGGCAGGGGAGGGAGGTCTACAGGGCAGGGAAGGGAGGTCTACAGGGCAGGAAAGGGAGGTCTACAGGGCAGGAGAGGGAGGTCTACAGGGCAGGAAAGGGAGGTCTACAGGGCAGGAGAGGGAGGTCTACAGGGCAGGGGAGGGAGGTCTACAGGGCAGGGGAGGGAGGTCTACAGGGCAGGGGAGGGAGGTCTACAGGGCAGGGGAGGGAGGTCTACAGGGCAGGGGAGGGAGGTCTACAGGGCAGGGGAGGGAGGTCTACAGGGCAGGGGAGGGAGGTCTACAAGGCAGGGGATGCAAATGTTGAGCTGATGCAGAACTATATGAAAGAGAGGGAGAAGTTAACAAAAAGAGATAGATCTACAGTGCAGGGGAAGCAAAAGTACAAAGGGGACAGAAGTAATAAAGTAGGGGAGGCAGAGGCTCAAAGGAGATGGAACTACAAGGTAAAGGAGGCAGAGGTTCACAGAAGAGAGGTCTACAAGACAGGGGAGGCAGAAGTTTAAGAGTAGAGGAGTCTAAAGGGCAGGGAAGACAAGAGGTTCAGAGGAGATGGGACTGCAGGGAAGGCAAAGGTTTACAAGGCAGGGGAGGGAGAGGTTAGGAGGAGTCAGGTCTAAAAGGCAGGAGACATAAAGTTCAGCTGAGGAAAGACTAAATGCCAGAAAGGTAGAGGATCAAAAAGAGACAGGTCTACAATGTAGGAAGACAAAAAGTACAGAGAAAGCGGGAACAACAAAGTAGAGTCTCAAAGGAGACGGGACTACAAGCTAGGAGATTAGATTTGGGAGTAGATGAGTCTACAAGGTGGGGGAAGCAGAGGTTCGAAGGAGGAAGAAGTTATAAGTCAGGGGAAGCAAAGGTTTAGAAGAAGGCGAGATGAGACAGGACTAAATGCAAGTGAGGCAGAGGTTCAAAAAGAGACAGATCTACCATACAGGGAAGACAAAAGTACAGAGAAGGCAGGAATAACACAGCAGGGGAGGCAGAGGCTCAAAGGAGACGGGATCACAAGGTGGGGCTCAATAGGAAACAGGAGAGGAAGAGGTTCAGAAGACACGTCTACAATGTGAGGAAGGCAAAACTTTAAGCGAAGCATGACTTATAAGACTGGGTTCTCACAGGGCGGAATCCTGCTGGAAATCTTGCGGTTTTGCCGCAGCGGAAAAACAGCGAGATTTCCACCGGGTAAGTGCTGCTTCAAAATCCATGGGTTTTGGAGTGGTTTGGCCACATGATTTTCCGCTGCGGCAGGCGCTCCCCAAAAGAACAGCGCGGCCGCAATGGGGAAAAAAAAAAAAGACGGGCTGCGGCCGGGAAATCCGCGCAGCAGCGCAAGCTTTGCCACGACGGATTGGCCGTTCCGTGTGGACGAGATTTTTGAAAAATCTGCAGGTGGACTTGCCGCAGCAAATCCGCTCTGTGTGAACCCAGCCAGTTCAGGGGAGGCTAAGGATCAGAAGATACATCTACAAAAAGGGCATGTGAGGTTCACAGGAGGCAGGTGGAGTTTATAGGTGGGCTTCGTGAGGTTCAGGGGTGCACACATTTTACATTAAGTTGCCAGTCAACCCCCAAGGATCCTGAAGACACACTCTGAGAAGGTACCAGAATTTTGTGGTCCCCCTACTTACAGGCTGTAAGTCATGATGTCCACCTACCTGATGAAGGTCTTGAATGCGGCGGAGTGCGGGTTTATACACAGTGGGGGCCGCTTGCCCTGTTGTTGGTCTGTGATGAAGCGATGGACCAGCTCTGCACCAAGACAGATATGTCAGCCACTGAAGACAATGGGCCTCACTTACCAAAATGGTCTAAGAAACCCCACTTTCTTTGTTGTCTATAGCAACTAATCAGAACTCGGTTTAATTTCTGAAAGAGTTCTGGTAACATGAAAGCTATATTGTGATTGCTATGGGCAATAAAGACAGCCTACCTCTCAGACACTCCTTATAAATGGGTCCCGATGAGCGAGGACCCCCCTCACACACTCCTGTCACTGACCTTTAACCTGCCAAACAGACGTGAGGCTTTTCTCATAGGAGTCATCAAACCGGTCGCTGGCTGTGGGTTCAAAATCCGCAGTGTAGACGCGTCCCGAGGACACGGAATAGCAGCAGTGACACATACACGTGTGGTAACGGAGGCGCCCCTCCTCCAGATAAGGGTGGGCCAAGGCGTCCTTAGCAGAGATCCTCTTCATCTGAAGACACAGGAGCTGTTATCAGACCGGGAACCTCAATACAATGACGGGACAAAAGCCGCCATAAAACATCCTCAAGACCCCCCTGTCCAGAGCACCAAGCCGAAGCAAACCGATGGGCCCAAGACTCACCGGATCAAACAGCAGCATCCGGCACAGAAGGTGAACGGCCTCGTGGGTGGCTTCACCAGACAGCATGTACAGGACAGAGAGGGACGGCTGCCGAGAGAAGGTATTAGGTCAACCTCGGAATGCAAATAAGAATGCTCCCATTCACTGACAGCAAGCAGAGATCCTGAAGATGTCGAGGAACTGAAACACAATCTGTTAGAAAGCTGCAGAACTCTTCCCCATACAAGGATACAGAAGACGGGACACCGGCCCCTTAATAGTAATAAAGTAATAGGTCCTTACCGGCTTATGCGGGCCGCGCAGTATGTGGGCTCTGGCTCCTTCGCAGGCGGAGCGCATGGCAGTAAGAGGAGGGGTCCCGAGGAGGTCCGTGATCAGGTCCAGCTGCAGAAGAAAAAGTTACTAGGACACCTGCAGCCTGTGCTACCCATAAAGAGCACCCCAAGACCAGGGGGACTCTGCCTACAGACCAAGCCTACAACAGTGTGACCACCACAGGGCGATTCACAACTCAGGGCCATGGCTTCTGAACAAAGCGATACACGTAGGAAGCCGTGTCGAGTTATAGAGGAGGTCACGTTGACTATCAATAAAGTCATGTTGAATTATGTGGTATGGAAAACACGAATCGCATGTCATTTCCGATACCAAAAGACGCCGTTAACAATCCGGGACAGAACTGAGATCATCCTGATGGTTGGTGACAGAAGTGAGGCGGCCGAAGCTTTCAATCTAGAACACCCAGGAAGAGGGCAGTGAGCGCAAGAACTGATCCAGAGGTTCAGGGTAACTGGGGGTGTCCAGGACAAACCGAGGACCCATCGTCTGAGCAGCGCTTATGATCCCCGGGTGTTGACCGCTCTGCTAGCGGTCTTCACGAAGAGTCCACAAGAAAGCCCCAGGAAACTGGCATTGGCAGTATAGTGCCAGTCAACCCCCAAAGATCCTGGAGACACACAAGTGGCGCCAACACAAACTGCAGCAGACGACGTGTGAAGACGACCCTCATGATCTCCCCGACTGAGTGTTCTTGGTTGAAAGCCCCGGCCATCTCACTTCTGTTACCGACCATCAGGATGATCTCATTCCTGTCGTGGATTGTTAATGGCGTCTTCTGGTACTGGAAAAGACTGCGATTAGTGTTTTCTATGGCGCAAAATTCAACACGGCAACTTATTAACATGACATCATCCATAACCTGAGAATGGCTGCAAGTATTGATTAAAAAAGGACTGCACTTATCAACTTCTGGTGAAATTCTACCCATAAAGGTGCCAGGACCGGAGTGAAAGCGCTGCTTCGACCCCTGTAGGGGCCGGCGCTCATAGTTGCAGGCTGGGGTCCCACTTATTTCAATGAGAGCAGCAACTGCAATTACGAACGTCGGCCACTACAAAGTAGTCGGAGCTGTGGCTTCTGCTCAGACCCTGGCACTGCCTCGAAAACCCCTTTCACCTCTTAAGGACCAGCACCATTTTTTCCCCATTTTTGTTCCCCCCCCCCTTTAAAAAAATCGTAACTCCTTTATTTATCCATCGCCGTCGCTGCATGAGGGCTTGTTTTTTGCGGGATGAGTTGCAGTTTTCAGTGGTGCTATTAAATGTACCATATAATGTACTGAAAAACTTTTTAAAAAATTCTTAGTGGAGTAAAATGAAGGAAAAAAACAAACAAAAAACGACCTTCCACCATCTTTGAGTGCGTCTTTTTTCTGCAACATACAAACTGCAGCAAAAATGGCCTCCTGACTTCATTCTGCGGGTCGCTGCGATTACTACCATCCCAAATTTATATTGTTTTTTTTTCTGTACTACTTTTATTTTTTTTCAAAGATATTCAATGCTTTTAAATGATGTTCTGCCGCCATCTTCTGACCGCTATAGGTTGTTTTTTCGTTGACTCAGCTGTGCGAGGTCTCGTTTTGTGCGGGACGTCCTGTAGCTTCCGTTGGTACCATTCTGGAGTACAGATGACTTTTTGCTCACTTTCTATTACATTTGTTCTTGGAGACAGGGTGACCAAAAAAAGTGCAATTCTGGTGTTTTTTTAACACCTGTTATTACGTTTTTTGATTAATAATTGGTAAAACTTAATTTTTACCTCTTTTAGTCCCCAGAGGGGACAACAACTCCCTCTGCTTTCTTCGCTCCTGCAGTATGATGTAATGCGGTCTAACAGGCATTCTATCAAGCCATGCCTCGGGCAGTATAGGCATTATACTCACTAAGACAGCCCTGCTGCCTTTCAGAAGGCCCCGGCTGCCATGACACCCGCACGGTTCCCTGTGATTTCATCCCGGAGGGCTGTACGGGACCCCGAAATATCAGTTGGGGGATTTAAATGCTGCTGCCAGAATTGACAGCGGCATTTAAAGGGTTAACAGCTCCGATGAGCCGCACGGCTTATTGGAGCTGTTGCTGGCTGTAAGAAACAGCTGGCGCCTGTGTTATATGGAGGTAGATCACGGCGCGATCTCCCTTCATACATTCCCCAACGCTGCAGGACGTAACCTTACATCCTGTGTCGTTAAGGGGATAAGTCATGTATCCCATGGCCCCCCTTTCATAAAAGTTTCTTGGGCTGAAAGCAAGATGGCCAACAGGCACCACCATAGTGTCAAAAGTTTTCCTCCACCCATCTAAGTGTTCTACAAAGTTTTCTGACTTTATCTCTTTGCCCTCTGAGGATATTCCAGGTGGTCCTGACTTTTGAATCACCCCGTATATACACCACAATGCAGCAGACACTGAACAAGCAGGATCACCTGAGGACCTGCTGGGTCATGGCTCCACCGCACATTCCCGTTGGGTATACCCACCTGCTGGATGGGACTCTGCGCCTGGAACAGTATTCGCCTCCCAAGAAGCTCTGCGAAGATGCAGCCGACGGACCAGATGTCGATGGCATTCTGGTAGTGGCGGCTCCCCATGAGGATCTCCGGAGCGCGGTAATACTGCGTCACCACCTCCTGGGTCATGTGCTGGGACTCGTCCAACTCCTCTACCCGCGCCAACCCAAAGTCACAGATCTACAGGGAGGAAGATGAAAGCAATGGTGGCATGAGCAACAAGGCCAAGCTGCACCGTTCACTCCAGTCACATCCACAGCTGTGCCAATTTCCTGTTCGCGCTCATATGCAGGACCTCACGGAGCGGTCCAGAATATGTGCCATTATGGGATATGTAGGGTTTACCCCCAGCATGGTTTAGTAAGCCAACTTCTATGTCAGAATGGTGCTGAGGAATTCAAGGATTGGGACTGCAGCTCTGGATGTGACTGGAGTATAAAATATGTACAAGACAGTGAGAGCACAGGCAGTGGGTGGTTTAGCATATCAAAGGAGCAGAAAGCCATAGAGAAGGAGAACGTGTCCAGCGACCTTCAGCACGCAGTTGCTGTTCACCAGCAGGTTTCCCGGCTTTATGTCTCGGTGCAGGATCCCCGCCGAGTGCAGATATTTCAGCCCTGCAAGGAACACAAGGGTTAATAGCATCGGCACCCGAAGACCTCAGGGGCGGCGGTCACGCCTCTCACCTCGTAGTATCTGGTACAGGAAGACCTTGATGTGGTCTGCGCTGAGCGGCTGCGGGGACACGATGACTTTGTGGAGGTCGGTCTGCATGAGTTCTGTTATCACGTATCTGAGGTCACCGTCAAGGTCAGTGATTATAAGTTATGGCGCTGCTCATTACTCCCCATTTGGGGGGTAAAACTTTATACTGGCTGCAGTTCAAGGGTTAGGGTATTCATTATGGTGGTGAAGACTCTCCTGCATCCAACACTGTCTGCCATGTTACTTCTCATGGGATGGCCTTTACTGTCACCTGGTCACCCAGAGGCTCCTCCCCCTCCCCATGCAGACACGCCTATGAGGAATACTAGAAACTTTCATAGTGACAATGGGGGAAGGGGAACAACTGGAGGCGGGGGGGGGGGAGGGACATCACAAATCATGTGCTTGTTGTCCAGATTTCTCCAGTATCTGCTGTGCTGTTGTCCGATGGGCCAGAATATCTAACTATCTGGACTCT
The DNA here is from genome assembly GCF_035609145.1 of Eleutherodactylus coqui. Taxonomy (NCBI): domain Eukaryota; kingdom Metazoa; phylum Chordata; class Amphibia; order Anura; family Eleutherodactylidae; genus Eleutherodactylus; species Eleutherodactylus coqui. The sequence continues at coordinate 167,733,674 of NC_089844.1, forward strand.
CCACGTAGGTGGTCCCCACCTCCCTAAAGGGGTTTTTATGATTAAAGCATCCTGAGTCTATAAAGAAGTTACTAATAGAGATGAGCGAGTATACTCGCTAAGGCACCACTCGCTCGAGTAATATGTCTTAGCCGAGTATCTCCCCGCTCGTCCCTAAAGATTCAGGGGTCAACAGGGGGCGGGGGAGAAACGGAGTGGAGATCTCCTTCTCGCAACTCACCTGTCAGCCGCGGCGGCCCCCGAATCTTCAGGGACGAGCGGGGAGATACTCGGCTAAGTCACATTACTCGAGCGAGTAGTGCCTTAGCGAGTATACTCGCTCATCTCTAGTTACTAACCAACATTTTCCCACCGTATTCAAGATTGCTGCTTGCTGTCAGTGAATATGAACATTCAGAATTACATGCAGTTATGAACCTGTCCTGATCTATCGGACAGCCTCAGGTCGAGTGTCCTTATAGGCACTAACTATGGGTGAAAGGAAAGGGGTACAATGGGCGGCGAGCTTTTATGTCGAGGTATTCCCACTATACAGAAGGGCACGATATGGATTTAATCCCACTCGACTGGGGTTAATGATATAGCGGTGTTCCCACTCTACAGGGATGTGGGTGTAGGGGTCATATTAAAATAATCCCACTCTACAGGTGGGGGGGTCATATTAAGGTAATCCCACTCTACAGGTGGGGGGGGGGGGGGGGGGGGTCATATTAAGGTAATCCCACTACTGGGGAGCCTGATATGGGGGTATTCAGTCTATAGGACAGTAGGGAGTATACGGGGGCATTACTATTTTGTGGAGGTGCCCAACACTCTGCAGGGGTGTATTCCTTCTCTACACGGTGTGTGATATGGGGATATTTCTACTCTACAGGGCGATGATATACGGAGATAGTCCTGCTCTATGTGCGGTTGCTAATGGAGGTGTCAGCTCTCCAGGACCACGCTATATACAGGTATTCACCCGGCGGGGGTATACGGAGTCTTCGAGAAGAAAAAAAAAAAAGTGGGGGAACTGGAGAATCACCCAACAGCTTTATTTAAAAAAAAAAAAAAAAAAAAAGGTAAGATTTTATTGTACGGGCGCCCTGTCTCCATTTCCATCCCCTCTTGATGCAATGTAAGCAGAAACCAATGGAGAACATGGCTGCAGCGTCTTAAGCGGCGGAGGTCGGAATCTGTAAGGCTTCGTTCACATCACCGGCGGGAGATTCTGTTCTCTTGCTTCATGATGGGAGCAGAACAGAATCCGCCGACCAAACTGATGTCTTATAATGGGACCGGACGGACACCACTGACTAGACCGGGTCCACCTCCTTCCGGCTGTGCCATGCGCTTGGACAAGGTAGTGCAGGATACGGGGCAACTTCTTCCAGGATTGTCGAGGCAGTCGGTGATGGAAGCTCCAAACAGAATCTCCGCCGCTGATGTGAAGATAGTCCAATGGCCCGTTTACACGCAACGATCACACAAAATTCATTCAAACAAACGAACTTGAAAAATCCTCGTTATGTAGAAATGCAAAAAAATAAACTAAAAAAAAATTAAAATCGCACACTATTGCCTAAAAATCATTGCTAGCTCGCTGACTTCTCATTAGGTGAGGCGCTGAGCGTGACACCAGCGAACCAGCCTGTGTAAACGTTCTGCACGAGCGCCAACGACCTTAGCGGTGATGTCAGGCCTCCTGCAGCCGTTTACCCAACAGTCGGCCCGTGTCCATTAGATATGTGTATGTACGTGTAAGGACACTGGGACACACATACATGTGTGATGCCGATATGTTTGGATATGACTCATCATCATCCTCGGGGTTTGGTGATTCACATGGATGATGTTACCTCTGAGTTCACACCAAGTTTGAGGCTGTAAACACACACATTGATTTTACTGCGTCCCATTCCATATAAGTGTTTTCACAGAACGGTGGCCCATGGAAAACAACTAAACTGCAGCGTGTCGTCTTGTGGCGCGGCCTTAGTCATCACACACCACTGGTTTAGTCTCATTTTTCAGGCATGTTAGCTGCAAAAATACTTTCACCCCTTTTTGCTGCAGGGGGTACATTTACACCCTGCGGCGTCGGGGTATGTATGACAGGGGATCACCGGGCAGCAACAGCTCTGAGCCGCCGCACAGCTGCTAAGCCTTTAAACGCTGCTGTCACTTCTAACAGCGGCATATAAATCGTTCGGGGGTCCCGGCTGCCCCTCCATGAGGAGATCGCAGTTGTATTTCAATTGTACTCAATGCGAGCGGCCCACGTGTCAGCGGCACAACAGTCTGTAGGGTGGGTGGGGGCATTTATTTTACTGGCAGCGGGAGGGTTTTGACATTGACTACCAAGTGGCAATCTCTTTTCCGACTCGTGGTTGGTTGATGGCGGAATTGGTGCTTCTGGCCACATCACAGCGCCCCCTGCTTTCCGCTCTGTTAGACCACTATGGCACACAGGTTTGAGGTTACTTAGATAAAAGTTGTGTCAACCTCGGGGTACTTGGCTTACAAAGACTCAGAAGCCCTGTCCCATTCCACATTGCATCCTAACGCCACTGCCGGCACACTGCACCCCCATCAGACCAGACCACTGCCGGCACGCCCCGCCCCAGGCCAGACCACTGCCGCCACGGCACGCCACGCCCCACCCCAGACCACTGCCGGCACGCACCGCGCCACCCCAGGCCAGACCACTGCCGGCACGCACCGCGCCACCCCAGGCCAGACCACTGCCGGCACGCACCGCGCCACCCCAGGCCAGACCACTGCCGGCACGCACCGCGCCACCCCAGGCCAGACCACTGCCGGCACGCACCGCGCCACCCCAGGCCAGACCACTGCCGGCACGCACCGCGCCACCCCAGGCCAGACCACTGCCGAAACGCACCGCGCCACCCCAGGCCAGACCACTGCCGGAACGCACCGCGCCACCCCAGGCCAGACCACTGCCGGAACGCACCGCGCCACCCCAGGCCAGACCACTGCCGGAACGCACCGCGCCACCCCAGGCCAGACCACTGCCGGAACGCACCGCGCCACCCCAGGCCAGACCACTGCCGGAACGCACCGCGCCACCCCAGGCCAGACCACTGCCGGAACGCACCGCGCCACCCCAGACCAGACCACTGCCGGAACGCACCGCGCCACCCCAGACCAGACCACTGCCGGAACGCACCGCGCCACCCCAGACCAGACCACTGCCGGCACGCACCGCGCCACCCCAGACCAGACCACTGCCGGCACGCACCGCGCCACCGCAGACCAGACCACTGCCGGCACGCACCGCCCCAGACCAGACCACTGCCGGCACGCACCGCCCCACCCCAGACCAGACCACTGCCGGCACGCACCGCCCCAGTCCAGACCACTGCCGGCACGCACTGCCCCACCCCAGACCACTGCCGGCACGCACTGCCCCACCCCAGACCAGACCACTGCCGGCACGCACTGCCTCACCCTAGACCAGACCACTGCCGGCACGCACTGCCCCACCCCAGACCAGACCAGACCACTGCCGGCACGCACCGCCCCACCCCAGACCAGAGCACTGCCAGCACACACCGCCCCACCCCAGACCACTGCCGGCACGCGCCACCCCAGTTCAGACCACTGCCTGCACAACCCACCCTAGATGAATCAGGATACATTTCCTCAAAGCAGTCGATCTGCGGGGGCTGCAGGATATCGAGGGCGGACAGGACCTGCAACACAATACAGAAGGTTAGAATAAATGGTCAACCACACGGCTATTGCCCATCGCTCTCCCAATGATGCCATGTGGCGGTGCCCACCACCACAGCCCAGCACATGGTCATGTAGAAGACAGAACCCCCACCACATCCACTCAGTATCGGTCGGCACAATGGTATTTTGTAGTCACATATAAGCTTACAAGCTCCACTGGGCATCGCTACCTGCCCCCTGCCATACTTATTGTAGTCACTCCTTGGCATCTGATCTTGGTTGATTGCTACGGACAACGCCACTTATGTGCTTGGCGCTACTGTGTTATGGTCTGTCAGCACATGGATGCGATTGGACACCAGTTTGTGCCCCCTTCATGCATGTAGAAGTCAATGCCAAGTGCCATCAACCTTAGCGCAGGTAGTCTACGTTCTGGTCAGGGTGAAAGGCAGAACAAAGCCCCCGTAGAAGAGCACCTCGCCAGACATCTCTCACATGTGCCAGTCCATAATGCCCCCTGGTCGGGTCGCCCACCACGCACTTCTTACATTGTCATGCTTGAAGAAACAGAGCATTTTCAGTTCCCTGAAGACTCGCTTGCACGACACCAGGTTCTGGAAGACATTGGGCATCTTCTTAAGTGCGACACGTTTACCATCTCGGGGGTCCGTCACAGACCTGCAGAACATGAAGATGTTCAGGAACTACAATACAGAGGTGCCACCCTGAAGCTACAGGTGCCAGCGCCAACCAGTTAGGGGCAGATTACCAAACCCAGAACAACAGCCCCATCCTCCATACTAGTTGTTATCGCACGCCCCCAAAACAAGGCTGTGACCTCCGGCCGTGGTCATAACAACCGTGGAACCATAGATAAGAGGCACCGAGACTGGCACAGAGCAAGGACACTGCCAGCTGCAGCCAGACTGGCACAGGGGGCACGTAGCGAGGATGCTGCCAGCTGCATCAAGACTGGCACAGAAGGGCACGGAGCGAGGACACTGCCAGATGCAGCGAGACTGGCACAGGGATCACGTAGAGAGGACATTGCCAGCTGCAGCCAGACGGGCACAGGGGTCAAGGAGCAGAGACACTGCCAGCTGCAGCCAGACTGGCAGAGGGTCACAGAGCGAGGACACTGCCAGCTGCAGCCAGACGGGCACAGGGGTCAAGGAGCAGAGACACTGCCAGCTGCAGCCTGACGGGCACAGGGTCACAGAGCGATGACACTGCCAGCTGCAGCCAGACTGGCACAGGGGTCACGGAGTAAGGACACTGCCAGCGGCAGTCAGAAGAGCCGTCCTTGGAGGTCACTGAGATTAGGACTGGCGCTACGTTCACACGGGCGAGTGCGATCCTGGGGAGAGAAACTCTGCCGGATATCGTGTGTTTTACCTGCGGGTGCCTCCCTTGTGGGACACTGCGATCTGCACACGCGTGTGCCACACATGTCAGAGAGCAAGATGGGCTACCAGTCATTTCAAAGGGAACCATCACACCGCATCGATGGAGGTACGTTCCCAATGAAATCAACAGGCGAGGCGTCCGAAAAACAGGACGTACCTCAGAGCATCGCTCATGTCTGACGGCATTCAGAAGACGGAATTGGTATCCGCGCCGCTGCGCTTGTAGCCCCGAGGAGTGGGGGCATCCGAAACCAGAGAGCTACGACTGTACCCAGAGGGGCACCCGAGGCACCCACTGCACCCCAAGATTCACCAAGACCACTTATGTCTGAGAAACCCAAATTACTTTATGGCTCTGCACCCCTCAACACTATGTACCCCCTCATCTCCCGTGCGCCTCCCTGTGCCCCCTCACCACCAGGCTAAACACCTTCTTGTACCCTGCACCCCCAAGGACTGGCGCCACCCAAATACCCTGCATCCCTCAACACCAGGCCCTGCATACCCATACACTCTGCACCCCTCACCTCCAGGCCCGCTGTTATGGGAATATCAAATACCCTGTACTCCTCCCCTCCAGGCCCTGTGCCCCTATACACCCCCAAGATACCCTGCACCCCTCACCTCCAGGCCCTGTGCCCCCATAGACCCCTCACCTCCAGGCCCTGTGCCCCCATACACCCCCCCAAATACCCTGCACCCCTCACCTCCAGGCCCTGCGCCCCCATAGCGCCCTCACCTCCAGGCCCTGCACCCTTCACCTCCAGGCCCAGTACCCCCTCATACACCCAGCACCCCTCACCTCCAGGCCCTGCGCCCCCACGGCCCTCTGCACTCCTCACCTCCAGGCCCTGCGCCCCCGCACTCCCCCTGCACCCCTCACCTCCAGGCTCTGTGCCCCCATAGCCCCCTCACCTCCAGGCCCTGCATCCCCCCCCCCATATACCCTGCACCCCTCACCTCCAGGCCCTGCATTCCCCCCCCATATACCCTGCACCCCTCACCTCCAGGCCCTGCATCCCCCCCCCCATACACCCTGCACCCCTCACCTGCGCCCCTCCAAATACCATGCACCCCTCACCTCCAGGACCTGCACCCCCTCACCTCTGGGCCCTGCACCCCCATACACCCTTCACCTCCAGGCCCTGCATCCCCCCCATACACCCCTCACCTCCAAGCCCTGTGCCCCCATAGCCCCCTCACCTCCAGGCCCTGCGCCCCCCCAAATACCATGCACCCCTCACCTCCAGGCCCTGCGCCCCCTATTCCCCGCCCCCCCATACCCTCTTTACTTCCGGCCTCCCCTCCCCCACTCACCAGACGACCCCGAATGCTCCGTATCCGATGGGCCTGTCGGGCTCGGGCTCCCCGGTGCAGTGTGGGGCCCCCGGGTGTTGGGGCCCGGCGGGCACGGCTCCTCCCCCGCTGGCAGCGCCGTTGTGACAGTAGAACTTGTGTCCCAGGGGCGGCGGGATGATCCCCCCGAAGACCCCGGAGCACAGCTGCCCCTGCACCGGGCGGCCGGGCCCCGGGAACGACATGGCGGCGGCCTCTAGTGCAGCATCGCCCCCCGCACACAGCGGCTGCCCCCCGGACACACGGCGGCGCTGATCGGGGAGGGGGTCCCTGCGCCGGCTGCTCCGGAGACCCCGTGCTGCATCAGCTGGAACAATGCGGCCTCCCGGCGTGCACCGCGGCTTAAAGGGAACGTAACCCCCCCTCCCGTGCTCCATCTATATACACTGTACTGCTGCCTCTGTATATATACACACACTATACTGCTCCATCTATATACTGTATACACTGTACTGCTGCCTCTGTATATATACACACTATACTGCTCCATCTATATACTGTATACACTGTACTGCTGCCTCTGTATATATACACACACTATACTGCTCCATCTATATACTGTATACACTGTACTGCTCCATCTATATACTGTATACACTGTACTGCTGCCTCTGTATATATACACTATACTGCTCTATCTATATACTGTATACACTATACTGCCTCTATATACTGTATATATACTATACTACTGCCTCTATATACTGTATATACTATACTGCTCCATCTATATACTGTATATATACTATACTACTGTCTCTATATACTGTATATACTATACTGCTCCATCTATATATTGTATACACTATATTGCTCCATCTATGTACTGTATATATCATACTACTGCCTCTATAGACTGTACTGCTGTCTCTATATACTGTATAAACGAAACTGCTGCCTCTATATACTGTTCCATCTATATACTGTATACACTGTACTGCTGCCTCTATATTGTGTATAAACTATACTGCACCATCTATATACTGTATACACTGTACTGCCTCTATATACTATATATATACTATACTGCTCCATCTATATACACTATACTGCCTCTATATACTATATATACTATACTGCTCCATCTATATACTGTATACACTGTACTGCTGCCTCTATATTGTGTATAAACTATACTGCACCATCTATATACTGTATACACTGTACTGCCTCTATATACTATATATATACTATACTGCTCCATCTATATACTGTATACACTATACTGCCTCTATATACTATATATACTATACTGCTCCATCTATATACTGTATACACTGTACTGCTGCCTCTATATTGTGTATAAACTATACTGCACCATCTATATACTGTATACACTGTACTGCCTCTATATACTATATATATACTATACTGCTCCATCTATATACTGTATACACTGTACTGCCTCTATATACTATATATATACTATACTGCTCCATCTATATACTGTATACACTATACTGCCTCTATATACTGTATATACTATACTGCTCCATCTATATACTGTATACACTATACTGCCTCTATATACTGTATATATACACTATACTGTTCCATCTATATACTGTATACACTATACTGCCTCTATATACTGTATATACTATACTGCTCCATCTATATACTGTATACACTGTACTGCTGCCTCTATATTGTGTATAAACTATACTGCACCATCTATATACTGTATACACTGTACTGCCTCTATATACTATATATATACTATACTGCTCCATCTATATACTGTATACACTATACTGCCTCTATATACTGTATATACTATACTGCTCCATCTATATACTGTATATATACTATACTACTGCCTCTATATACTGTATATACTATACTGCTCCATCTATATATTGTATACACTATACTGCTCCATCTATATACACTCTACTGCCTCTATATACTGTATACACTATATTGCTCCATCTATGTACTGTATATATCATACTACTGCCTCTATAGACTGTACTGCTGTCTCTATATACTGTATAAACGAAACTGCTGCCTCTATATACTGTTCCATCTATATACTGTATACACTGTACTGCTGCCTCTATATTGTGTATAAACTATACTGCACCATCTATATACTGTATACACTGTACTGCCTCTATATACTATATATATACACTATACTGCTCCATCTATATACACTATACTGCCTCTATATACTGTATATACTATACTGCTCCATCTATATACTGTATACACTGTACTGCCTCTATATACTATATATATATACTATACTGCTCCATCTATATACTGTATACACTATACTGCCTCTATATACTGTATATATACACTATACTGTTCCATCTATATACTGTATACACTATACTGCCTCTATATACTGTATATACTATACTGCTCCATCTATATACTGTATACACTGTACTGCTGCCTCTATATTGTGTATAAACTATACTGCACCATCTATATACTGTATACACTGTACTGCCTCTATATACTATATATATACTATACTGCTCCATCTATATACTGTATACACTATACTGCCTCTATATACTGTATATACTATACTGCTCCATCTATATACTGTATACACTATACTGCCTCTATATACTGTATATACTATACTGCTCCATCTATATACTGTATACACTGTACTGCCTCTATATACTATATATATACTATACTGCTCCATCTATATACTGTATACACTATACTGCCTCTATATACTGTATATATACTATACTGCTCCATCTATATACTGTATACACTATACTGCCTCTATATACTGTATATATACTATACTGCTCCATCTATATACTGTATACACTATACTGCCTCTATATTGTGTATAAACTATACTGCACCATCTATATACTGTATACACTATACTGCATCTATATTCTGTGTATATACTATACTGCTGCCTCTATATACTGTATATATATACTATACGGCTCCATTTATGTACTGTATACACTGTACTGCTGTCTATATACTATACTGCTGCCTCTATATACTGTATATACTATACTGCTCCATCTATATACTGTATATATACACTATACTGTTCCATCTATATACTGTGTATATACTATACTGCTCCATCTATATACTGTATATATACTATACTGTTCCATCTATATACTGTGTATATACTATACTGCTCCATCTATATACTGTATATATACTATACTGTTCCATCTATATACTGTGTATATACTATACTGCTCCATCTATATACTGTATATAATATACTGCTGCCTCTATATACTGTATATAATATACTGCTGCCTCTATATACTGTATACACTATACTGCCTCTATATTCTGTGTATATACTATACTGCTGCCTCTATATACTGTATATATATACTATACGGCTCCATTTATGTACTGTATACACTGTACTGCTGTCTATATACTATACTGCTCCATCTATATACTGTATATATACACTATACTGTTCCATCTATATACTGTGTATATACTATACTGCTCCATCTATATACTGTATATATACTATACTGTTCCATCTATATACTGTGTATATACTATACTGCTCCATCTATATACTGTATATAATATACTGCTGCCTCTATATACTGTATATAATATACTGCTGCCTCTATATACTGTATACACTATACTGCCTCTATATTCTGTGTATATACTATACTGCTGCCTCTATATACTGTATATATATACTATACGGCTCCATTTATGTACTGTATACACTGTACTGCTGTCTATATACTATACTGCTCCATCTACATACTGTATATATACTATACTACTGCCTTTATATACTGTATCAATATACTGCTCCATCTATATACTGTATACAGTGTACTGCTGCCTCTATATACTATACTACTCCATCAATATACTGTATATATATACTACACTGCTCCAACTATATACTGTATACACTGTACTGCTGCCTCTACATACTATACATATACTGCTCCCTCTATATACTATACTACTGCCTCTATATACTATACTGCATACACTGTACTGCTGCCTCTATATACTGCATACACTGTACTGCTGCCTCTATATACTGTATATACTATACTGCTCCATCTATATACTGCATACACTATACTGCTCCATCTCTATACTGTATATATCATACTACTGCCTCTATATACACTGTATATACTATACTGCTCCATCTATATACTGTATATATACTATACTGTTCCATCTATATACTGTGTATATACTATACTGCTCTATCTATATAGTGTATACACTATACTGCTCCATCTATGTATTGTATATATACTACTGCCTCTATATACTGTACTTCTGTCTCTATATACTGTATACACTATACTACTGGCTTTATATACTGTATCAATATACTGCTCCATCTGTATACTGTATACACTATACTGCTCCATCTATATACTGTATATATCATACGACTGCCTCTATATGCTGCATACACTGCACTGCTGCCTCTATATACTGTATATACTATACTGCTCCATCTATATACTGTATATATTCACTATACTGCTCAATCTATATATTGTATACACAGTACTGCTGCCTCTATATATTATAGTGCTCCATCTATATACACTATACTGTCTCTATATACTGTATATACTATACTGCTCCATCTATATATTGTTTACACAGTACTGCTGCCTCTATCCACTGGATAGATACTATACTGCTCCATCTATATACTGTATACACTATACTGCTCCATCTATATACAATATACTGTCTCTATATACTGTATATACTATACTGCTCCATCTATATACTGTATACACTATACTACTGCCTCTATCCGCTGGATATATACTATACTGCTCCATCTATATATTGTTTACACAGTACTGCTGCCTCTATCCACTGGATATATACTATACTGCTCCATCTATATACAATATACTGTCTCTATATACTGTATATACTATACTGCTCCATCTATATACTGTATACACTATACTACTGCCTCTATCCGCTGGATATATACTATACTGCTCCATCTATACACTATACTGCCTCTATATACTGTATATACTATACTGCTCCATCTATATACACTATACTACTGCCTCTATATACTGTATATACTATACTGCTCTATCTATATACTGCATACACTATACTGTATATACTATACTGCTCCATCTATATATTGTATATATCACACTACTGCCTCTATATACTGTATACACTATATTACTTCCTCTATCCGCTAGATATATACTATACTGCTCAATCTATATACTGTATACACAGTACTGCTGCCTCTATCTACTGGATATATACTATACTGCTCCATCTATATACACTATACTGTCTCTATATACTGTATATACTATACTGCTCCATCTATATATTGTATATATCACACTACTGCCTCTATATACTGTATACACTATATTACTTCCTCTATCCGCTGGATATATACTATACTGCTCCATCTATATACTGTATACACAGTACTGCTGCCTCTATCCACTGGATATATACTATACTGCTCCATCTATATACTGCATACACTATACTATTGCCTCTATATACTGTATACACTATACTACTGCCTCTATATACACTATACTATTGCCTCTATATACTGTATATATACACACTATACCGCTTACTGCTCCATCTATATACTCTATACTACTGCCTCTATATACTGTATACACCGTACTGATGCCTCTATATAATGTATATATACACTATATTGCTCCATCTATATACACTATACTACTGCCTCTATATATACTATACTGCTCCATCTTTATACTGTATACACTGTACTGCTGCCTCTATATATCCTCATACTGTATATATACACTATTACCTCTATACTGTATACTATACTGCTCCAACTGCATACTTTATACACTGTACTACTGCCTCTATATATCATTACATTATATATATTATATATATATATATATATATATACACACACACACACAATATATAGTTATGTAATGATATATAGAGGCAGCAGTATAGTGTGTATATATACAGTATATAGATGGATCAGTATAGTGTGTGTGTATATACAGTATATAATATATAGGCTATAGTATAGTGTATACAGTATATAGATGGATCAGTATAGTGTATGTATACAGTACATGATGCTATATAGAGGCAGCAGTATAGTGTGTGTATATATACAGTATATTATATAATATATAGGCTATAGTATAGTGTATACAGTATATAGATGGATCAGTATAGTATATGTATACAGTACATGATGCTATATAGAGGGAGCAGTATAGTACATATACAATATATAATGATATACAGAGGCAGCAGTATAGTATATATACAGTAGATGGATTACATATAGTGACAGCAGTATAGTGTATATACAGTATGTTATATATAGGGGGAGTGGTATAGTATATATTGTGGGATTAAATATAGGGGGAGTAGTTTGTGTGTGTATGTATATACACATACACACTAACTACTCCCCCTATATATTATCCCACAATATATACTATACCACTCCCCCTATATATAAACATACTGTATACACACTATACTGCTGCCTCTATATGTAATCAGATACTGAATAACTGCTGTCTTGGCCTTCATATACAGTATATATTCTAGACATCACCACATACTGTATGTATATACACAATGCTGCTTACTCTATATATTATATACTATGCTGCTTCATTTATATATCACATACTTTGTCCTACTCTTTATAAACTGTATATATACTATGAGTATATACACCCCACAGACACACACACAAACACATTATTGCTCCTTCTCTATATTCTCACATACTGGATAACTGCTGTCCTTTTCATATACTGTATATGTACTTTACTCTTTCTCCATATATCATGTACTCTATATATACACATATAGTAATTAATCCCCTCTAGTTATCACATACTGCTCAATCTATATACACGGTACTGCTGCCTCTATATACTGTATTGCTCCATCTGTATACACTATAATACTTCCTCTATATACTGTATATATACTATACTGCTCCATCTATATACTGTATACACTGTACTGATCCATCTATATACTGTATACACTGTACTGCTTCTATATATCATCATATTCTGTTTATATACACTATACTACTGCCTCTATATACTGTATATACACTATACTGCTCCATCTATATACTGTACTGCTGCCTTTATATACTGTACATATACTATACTGCTCCATGTATACACTGTACTACTGCCTCTATATATCATATACTGTATATACTATACTGCTGCCTCCGTAGATCACATACTGTATATATACTATACCTCTGCCTCTATATATTGTCACATATGGTATATTTACCATACTGCTCCTATATATCATATACTGTGTGTATATATTCTAGCGCTGCCTCTATATATCATATACATACTATACTTGCCCCCTCTATGCATTATATACTGTATATATACACTGTACTGCTGCCTCTTTATATCATCCAATACTGTATGCTATACTGCTGCCTTTATATATCATACTGTATGTATACACTATACTGCTCCCTCTATATATCATATACAATATACACTATAACGCTGCCTCCATATATCATATACTGTATATATACATACTATACTACTTCCCCATATATCATCATATACTGTATATAAACAATACTGCTGCCTCTATATATCATATACTGTATATACTATACTGCTGCCTCCGTAGATCACATTGTAGATATACTATACTGCTGCCTCTATATATTGTCACATATTGTATATTTACCATAATGCTCCTTCTATATATCATATACTGTGTGTATATATTATACCGCTGCCTCTATATATCATATACATACTATACTTGCCCCTCTATGCATTATATACTGTATATATACACTGTACTGCTGCCTCTTTATATCATCCAATACTGTATGATATACGGCTGCCTTTATCTATCATACTGTATGTATACACTATATTGCTCCCTCTATATATCATATATAATATACACCATAATGCTGCCTCCATATATCATATACTGTATATATACATACTATACTACTTCCCCATATATCATCATATACTGTATATAAACAATACTGCTGCCTCTATCATAAACTGTAAATATACCATACTGATCCATCTATTTATTGTATACACTATACTACTGCCTTCTGTATATATACACTATACTGCTTCATCTATATACTGCTTACACTGTACTGCTGCCTCTGTATACCATCATACTGTATATACACTGTACTACTGCCTCTATACTGTATACACTGTAGTACTGTCTCTATATCACATACTGTATACACTGTACTGCTGCCTCTATACATCTCATACTGTATATATACACTATACTGCTCCATCTATATACTGTATACTCTGTACAACTGCTTACATATAGTGTATATATACTATACTGCTCCATCTATTTACTGTATACACTGTGCTGCTGCCTCTAGATAGCATATACCATATATACTATACTGCTCCCTCTATATCATCACATACTGTATATACACAATATACTGCTCCATCTATATACTATACTGCTGCCTCTATACATCACATACTGTATATATACACTAATTACTCCCCTATGTATCATCCCACTGTATATACACTATACTACTCCCCCATATATCATAACATTCTGTATATACACTATACTGTTGCCTCTATATGTAATCATCTACTGTATATACACTATACCGCTCCCTCTATAAATCATCATGTATTGTGTGTATATATATATATATATATATATATATATATATTATACTGATCCATCTATATACACACACACTATACAACTCTATGTATACTGTATATATACGCACACTATACTGTTGCCTCTATAGATCATTACATATTGTGTGTGTATATCTATATATATATATATATAAAGCCGAAAGCCCTCATTCACTCACTGACTCGCCAAAAGTTCTCCAACTTCCCGATATCGTAGAAACATGAATTTTGGCACGAGCATAGATTATCTCCAAAATAGGAAAAGCTAATGGGTCCCAACTCGATTATTCAATTCTAGCGAAAAAAGAATTGGCGTCGAAATTTTACGTACGTAATCTAAATCTCTCACTTCCCAATGCCTTAGAAACTTGAAATTTGCCACGAGCATTGGATATGTCATAAATAGGAAAAGCTAATGGGTCCCAACCCGATTATTCAATTCTATGCGCAAAAGAATTGGCGTTGAAATTTTACGTGCGGAAGGTAATTTTTTCACTTTCCGGTGTCATAGAAACGTGAAATTTGGCACGAGCATTGATTATGTCATAAATAGGAAAAGCTAATGGGTCCCAACTCCATTATTCAATTCTAGCGCAAAAGAATTGGCGTCCAAATTTTACGTACGTAATCTAAATCTGTCACTTCCCAATGCCTTAGAAACTTAAAGGGGTTGTCCCGCGCCGAAACGGGTTTTTTTTTTTTTCAACCCCCCCCCCCCGTTCGGCGCGAGACAACCCCGATGCAGGGAGGTAAAGAAAGCTCACCGGAGCGCTTACCTGAATCCCCGCGCTCCGGTGACTTCTCTACTCACCGCTGAAGATGGCCTCTTCCTCCGTGGACCGCAGCTCTTCTGTGCGGTCCATTGCCGATTCCAGCCTCCTGATTGGCTGGAATCGGCACGTGACGGGGCGGAGCTACACGGAGCTACACGGAGCCCCATAGAAGACTGCAGAAGACCCGGACTGCGCAAGCGCGGCTAATTTGGCCATCGGAGGGCGAAAATTAGTCGGCACCATGGAGACGAGGACGCCAGCAACGGAACAGGTAAGTATAAAACTTTTTATAACTTCTGCATGGCTCATAATTAATGCACAATGTACATTACAAAGTGCATTATTATGGCCATGCAGAAGTGTACAGACCCACTTGCTGCCTCGGGACAACCCCTTTAAAATTTGGCACGGGCATTGATTATGTCATAAATAGGAAAAGCTAATGGGTCCCAACTCGATTATTCAATTCTATGCGCAAAAGAATTAGCGTCCAAATTTTACGTACAGAATCTAATTTTCTCACTTTCCGGTGTCATAGAAACGGGAAATTTGGCACGAGCATTGATGTCATAAATAGGAAATGCTAATGGGTCCCAACTCGATTTTTCAATTCTGTGCGCAAAAGAATTGGCGTCCAAATTTTACGTACGGAATGTAATTTCTTCCCTTTCCGGTGTCATAGAAACAGGAAATTGGCACGAGCATTGATTATGTCATAAATAGGAAAAGCTAATGGGTCCCAACTCCACTATTCAATTCTATGCGCAAAAGAATTGGCGTCAAAATTTTACGTGCGGAATGTAATTTTTTCACTTTCCAGTGTCATAGAAACGGGAAATTTGGCA
This sequence comes from Eleutherodactylus coqui, assembly GCF_035609145.1. Lineage (NCBI taxonomy): Eukaryota > Metazoa > Chordata > Amphibia > Anura > Eleutherodactylidae > Eleutherodactylus > Eleutherodactylus coqui. Next base: position 167,750,449 of record NC_089844.1, read on the forward strand.
CGAGCATTGATTATGTCATAAATAGGAAAAGTTAATGGGTTCCAACTTGATTATTCAGTTCTATGCGCAAAAGAATTAGCGTCCAAATTTTACATGCGGAATGTAACTTTTTCACTTTCCGGTGTCATAGAAACGTGAAATTTGGCACGAGCATTGATTATGTCATAAATAGGAAAAGCTAATGGGTCCCAACTCCACTATTCAATTCTATGCGCAAAAGAATTAGCGTCCAAATTTTACGTATGGAATCTAATTCTCTCACTTCCTGATGTCATTTTATATAAAGGAAATGTCGCATGGTTGCCTCCCCGTGGTATTTCCTGGGTAACGCAGAGAACTATTCAAAATGGTGAACATATTTTTTTTCCTCAGTATCTCTAAAGTAACCACGACTTCATAAGATTTTCCGTGTGAACACCAGATAAACACCACTACCAAATTAGCTAGTATATATAAAGACGAAAGCCCTCACTGACTCATTCACTAACTGACTGACTCGCCAAAAGTGCTCCAACTTCCCGATGTCGTAGAAACATGAAATTTGGCACAAGCATAGATTATCTCCAAAATAGGAAAAGTAATTGGGTCCCAACTCGATTATTCAATTCTAGTGCAAAAGAATTGGTGTCAAAATTTTGCGTACGGAATCTAAATCTCTCACTTCCCAATGTCATAGAAACTTAAAATTTGGCACGCGCATTGACTATGTCATAAATAGGAAAAGTTCAAGGGTCCCAACTCGATTATTCAATTCTATGCGCAAAAGAATTAGCATCCAAATTTTACATACGGAATCTAATTCTCTCACTTCCCAGTGTCAGAAACGTGAAATTTGGCACGAGCATTGATTATGTCATAAATAGGAAAAGTTATTAGGTCCCAACTCAATTATTCAATTCTATGCACAAAAGAACTAGCGTCCAAATTTTACAAACGGAATGTAATTCTCTCACTTCCAGTGTCATAGAAACTTGAAATTTGGCACGGGCATTGGTTATGTCATAAATAGGAAAAGTTAATGGGTCCCAACTCGATTATTCAATTCTATGCGCAAAAGAATTAGCGTCCAAATTTTACGTACGGAATCTAATTTTCTCGCTTCCCAATGTCATAGAAACTTGAAATTTGGCACGGGCATTGGTTATGTCATAAATAGGAAAAGTTAATGGGTCCCAACTCGATTATTCAATTCTAAGTGCAAAAGAATTAGCGTCCAAATTTTACGTACGGAATCTAATTCTCTCTCTTCCTGATGTCATTTTATATAAAGGAAATGTTGCATGGTTGCCTCCCCGTGGTGTTTCCTGGGTAACGCAGAGAACTATGCAAAATGGTGAACATATGTTTTTTCTTGGTATTTCTAAAGTAACCACGACTTCATAAGATTTTCCGTGTGAACACCAGATAAACACCAGTACCAAATTAATTTGGGCGAAGCCAGGTATATCAGCTAGTATATAATATACACACACACTTCTCCCCCTATATATCATCCCACCGTATATATACTATAGTACTCGCCCTATATATCATAACATACTGTATATACACTATACTGCTCCCTCTATAAATAATCAGATGCTAAATACTTACTGTCTTGGCCTTCATATACAGTATATATTCGAGACATCACCACATATTGTATGTATACACACATTGCTGCTTTCCCTATATATTATATACCATGTTTCCCCGAAAATAAGACAGTGTCATATTAATTTTTGTTCAAAAAGGTTTCACTTTTTTACATGTATAGCTGCCTGGACACTATTTAAATTGACTTTTTTGATTAACTGTTAGCAGGGCTTAATTATGGAGTAGAGCTTATACTTCAAGCATCCTCAAAAAGCCTGAAAAATCATTTTGCATCCTCAAAAATTCTGGAAAATGATGCTGTCTTATTTTCAGGGAAACAGGGTACTATGCTGCTTCATCTCTATATCACATACTTTGTCCTGCTCCTTATACAGTATATACTGTTTATATACCATGAGTATATACACCCCACAGACACGCGCACACACACGCACACTTGCACACACTACTGCCCCTTCCATGTTGTGACTACTTGGGGATGGTTAGCTGATCGGATCTTCCCCCCTTGCTCCATCAGATGGATGGTCCCACACCAGTAGGCCAGAAGTTTAGTACAAACTTAGTAAATCCGTCTACTTTTGTGGTTAAACAGCAGCAATCGTGACGCAATCTTCTCAATGTTCCTCGTCACAGTGTACTCGAATACAAGCGGGTGCTGATAAGTCTTTGGCCTTACCCAGAAAGAAACGAGATAGGAAGATAAAACTTTACATTTCTTCCACATCCTCTCCACTGATGCCAACACACTTCTTACATCGGTATTCCAAGTTCTGTAAGCCTGGCAAAAAGAAGGATTTCGGTTGTGCCTCAAACCAGTCATCCGTAGCAGCCATGGCCTCAGAAATAATGTGAAATTTGGTCCCCTTGAGGTGTTTCTTCAGGTTTGGAAACAGATGATAGTCGGAGGGAGCTAGATCTGGTGAATAAGGTGGGTGGTCAACCAGCTGGAAGCCTAGCCCCACCAGTTTTGCCGTGGTCACTTGTGCAGTGTGAGCGGAGGCGTTGTCTTGCAGGAACAAGATTCCTTTGGACAGCTTACTGCGCCTTTTGGCCTTCAGAGCTGCCTTCAATTGGTCCAAAAGTTCAATGTAATACCTTGCATTGATGGTGGAACCATTGTGAAGGTCGTCCACTAGCAGCACGCCCTCCTTATCCCAGAACATGGACGCCATCACCTTAGTGGCTGAGAACCACTGGGCCTCCACTCTGACTGCTCCTTGGTTTCAGGGTCATACAAATAAATCCGGGTCTCATCCATAGTGACCGGTCGATCCAGGAAGTTCTTATCAGTCCGGGAACACTGACAAATGGACCGGGAAGTTTTCACTCGATGCTTTTCTGATCTGTTGTCAAACATTTGGGGACTCGCTTTGCAGATCGCTTCTTCATGTTCAGATGTTCATGGATAATCACACAAACACGTTCACCAGAAACCCCCATGATGTCTGCTAGTCCTGCAGCTGAGATTGGCCGATTCTCCAGTATGAGGTTGTGCGCAGCATCGACGATCTCCACGAACAACAACCTTTCTCGGTCGTCCAGGACGTTCCTCATCATTGGTGCTTTGAAAACATATATTAGACACACAAGGCTTTCATGTGATGTAACATTCGTTACCATAGAAACAAAAAAAGAACACAAAGCCAAAGACTTATCAGCAGCCCCTCATACATACAAGTCCTTATTAGGCTCCGCCTCCTGCAGAATCTAATAGACTGCTGTCATATACTATGCACTTAGTAGAATGCAATACTTAAGTAATGCAGTGTACTATCCTAGCGATTGAATGATTCCATTTTCAAGTCGCCTTCGGGCACTAAAAAAAAAAAAAAAAAAAAAAAATTTATATAAAATTAGAAATTATATAAAATTAGAAATAAAAAAAATATGTATTTTAAATGGACAAAATACCAAAAACGTTTGAGAAAGCAACACAAGTTATTGCCGCGCTTGTAACGACGCAGACAGTAGTATTTTGTTGTTTATTTTGTATGGTGAATGTAAAAACAACTTAAAAAAAAAAACATTAGTGCCAGAATTGCTATTTTTCTATTGTCCCCCCCCCCCCCCCCAAAAAAAAAACACAATAAAAAGTCACAAGTACCTCAATACGGTACCAATAAAAACTGCAACTCCTCCTGCAAAACACAAGCCCTCCCAGGGCTCCGCTGCCGAAAAAAAAATATGCGGCGATGCAGATTCGATTGTTTTTCTTTAAAAATGCCATTTTCTTGTAGTATTGAATAATAATATTTTTGTAAACTCGGTATCGCAGTCATCCTGCTGACCAAGAGATCATCAGGTTACTTTTATCAAACAATGCCGCAAAAACAAACACACAAGAACTCATACGGCTGGTAATCCGCTAGGCCCCATGCCCACTGCCAGGTCGGGTTCCGACGGCGAGATTCACATAGCGGGATGCGGCCCGTGCCCCGGCGTTGTCCTCTCGCTTACCTGTCTGCGAGGCCTGCACAGAAAAAGGCATGCCACGATTTTAATACCGCGCAGGTTTTCACGCGGTCAAATCGCGGCTGTCAGCATAGGATGGCATAAACTAATGTAATCCTACGGCAGCGGGCAATGTCGGAATTTCCGTCCGGGGGCATTGGGCCCTATGGCTTTGCAATGCGACAATGAAAGTTGCTTGGTCCTTAAGGCAAAAATTTAGGTCAGTCACTATGGGGTTCACCCTGTCCACCATACAAGCCTAGTGCCTCAAACACATAGCATAGAGTCAATCACGTCGTGGCCAAGCACCCGCCAGGTTCCCAACTTTCTGAGCAGCATGAAGTTTTCAGGGGCCAAGTGTCCCAGAATGGACTTCAGCCAAGAAACTCCTGAGTTTTCTGTACAGCAGCCGCACTCACCAGCTGTTGGCTGACTAATTAGGAGAAGAACCCCTTCTGTGCTGGAGATTTTCTCTTAGAAGCTGTTCTCAAACCCCCTAGAGGCCACTTCTGGTACTGCACACCTGCAGAGTATAGTTAGAAGTTTTCCCCCTGTGGATGGGGGTGACTTGGGATGGAGGGAGTACACCCGTACGTGTATGGTTACGACGATGGAGTATAGCAGTCGGCCTGCGGCTACTCCTGAGCTTTGCTGATCAGCGATGGGGATTGCGATTAGGAGTTATTATGTTGGGTCCCTGTGATAATATAGTGATGTGCTCAGCTTGTGTAATCGCAGGATCGCTGTACCGTCAGCTCTGTCTTCTTCTCCGTATACTTGGTTGCCATAGAGACAGGGGAACGGAAAACTAGAATGTTTTTACTGTGCAATTGCAATTTTAAGGGTTAAAAACAAGATAAAGAGAAAGTAATAAAATAGATATTGATAAACGGTTGGGGGATTATATAGTGGAATGCGATGTAACCCAGAGCAACCAGGAGAGAAGGATACTAAGAGCTCCAGAGAGGGGTAATAATCTGCAGGATACATCACTATGTATATAAAAGGAGATAGAAGGGCAGAGTGGTGCTCTGCAGATCTCTACTGAGGTGTAATAATCTGCAGAATACATCACTATGTATCTGAAAGGAGATAGAAGGGCAGAGCGATGCTCTGCAGATCTCTACAGAGGTGTAATAAACTGCAGGATATGTCACTATGTATCAGGAGGTAGGAAAGACAGAGCAATAATGTTCTGTAACTCTATAGAGAGGTCAGTGGTGTAATAATCTGCAGGATATATTATGTGTTGGGGTGTAGAGGGGATAAAGGAATGTTCTGCAGATCTGTAGAGAGATCAGAGGTGTAATATTGTGCAGAATATATCTCTTTCTGTGAGGAGATACAGGGGACAGTGATGTTCTGCAGATTTTTAGAGAGGCCAGTGATGTAATAAGCTGCAGCATACATCACTATGTATAGAAAAGGAGGTAGAAGGGCATAGCGATGCTCTGCATATCTCTAAAAAGGGTGTAGTAATCTGCAGGATATGTCACTATGTATCAGGAGGTAGAAAGGACAGAGCAATGATGTCCTATAAATCTAGAGAGGTCAGTGGTGTAATAATCTGGGGTCAAGCAATGTTCTGCAGAGAGGTGTAATAATCTGTGGAATGCACCACCATGTATCTATCAGAGAGTAGAGCAGATCTCTAGAGAGGTCAGTAGTGTAATAACCTGTAGAATATATCCATATCTGTCAGGATGTAGCGAGGACAGCGATGTTCTACTGATCTCTGCTGTAGCCGCCCTCTGATTACCTGTGAGCAGGTGTGGCTCACCTGTGTGAGGTTATGTGTGGCTCCAAGCCTCTCTCTATTGCCTCCAGGCACTGGGACTTTTGCTCTCTCTTAAGCTGAATGCACACGGCCGGGTCGGATTCCGCATGCAGGATCCCACAGCGGAATCCAACCCTGTGCCCAGACAGTGACCCCTGTGTACCTGCCCGCAGTTGTCTCTTCTGTATTGCGGATGAACCGGCCGGCACACAGGCGCAGTACAGAAAATGCCAGCTATGGAAAGGCTGCGGAAAGGACAACTTCCATTGACTTCAGCGGAAGCTGTCCACGCGGAATCCACACTGGAATAGGACATGCTGTGATTTTCCCTCTGCGAGCAGAAAATCGCGATTGATTTCCGCTTATGGACATGGAAAAGCGATTTTCAATAGCATGTCTATGGGCAGTATTTGCTGCAGAATCCAGAGACGGACAACCCCTCCGGTTTCCGCAATGCAAATACGCCCGTGTACATTGGGCCTTACCCAGGAGACAGTGAGGTCTTGGGCTATGGTTAGAGGATGGCATCCTGATCCAACCCCCTCCCTTCCCAGTTTGTGACAGCAAGATCATTAAATGTGGAGGTCATTCAGGGTTGAGTTGTCCCCTGATAGGCTCCGTGGTAAGCCTAGGGAAGGGCGGTTGCCCAGCGTCGGCTGATCCTGACATGTGTGGGGACCTCCTTTTTTGATGTCAACTTTGTGAGGCCAGAGGGGCTTGAGCTCTTCTGGCCAAATTCGAGCTGGTTTAGATGGAACCCGAGTGGCGGAACTTTGTGGTTCAAGTAATTTCCTGCCAGAATGACACTAAGAGATCGACCGTTTGATGAGTCTCTCTCTTACGTTGACATTGTGATCTGGATGAGTAGGTATGGGGTGATTCTCCATCCTTCCCAGAAAAACAGGGGTGCATGGGGTATCTGGTCAGGGGGAGGGGTAAGCTCCAACAATCCGGGATTGCCCCTGGCAAGAAAATGTGCTCTGCTGCTGAGCCCCCGAAGGATAGCGATGTGGATCAGAAAACCAGAAAGATGGAGAGAGAGAAGGTGGCTGCCAGTTCTGCCGCATCCTCCTGTGAAGACAGTACGGATGAGGATAAATGGCAAGAACAGAAGAAAAAAGGGTAAGGGAAGAACAAGAAGGAAAAACGGGGTTCTTCCACTCTAGAGTTGGATCATTTGGTCCCACTCTGCGGCAGATACCAAAGACCCAAGTGGTTCCCTTCTTGTTGACCTCTCTAGCCAGTTCCAAGCTCTCAATAATATATCCTGTTCCTTGCCAGGAGGAGACAGTGAAGTGCCCGAGGTGGTGGTAGAGATATTTAAGGAAGGAACCCCAGGTGATGCTGAGTCTCTTTCTAAGGGAGGATCCGATTTCCTTCAGGAAGGGGGCTTACCTGAAGCCGAAAGGTGAAGGTAAGGATGTGAATAGGGGTATGGATGTTTCCGTTTCTTAAAAAGAAAAAAAAGAAAAAATAAATAAAGGGGAGACCTCTTCCTCTGATAGGAATGTTGCCACCATTAGGTTAGGTTGGCGGCTTTTGATCTCAGCCGAGTTGAAGCTGACATTTTACTTTTGCAAGAGATCAGGCTGACGGACTTGTTAGCAATATACAAAGCTAAGTGTGAGTAAAGCCTCCTGTTGGTCTATTGCGGCCGAGCCATATAGCGGGGTGGCGTTTATTTTGAAGAACACACAGGTAGAATGCAGACGGGTTATCGAGCTGGAAATGGGCAGGTGCCTGATCTTGGTTACTCTCATGGGAGGTCAGGAGTTGCATCTTATCAATATCTATAGACCCCAGTCAAGATGGAAGCGCAAAGATCTCTTTATGAGAATTAAGACTTACCTTTTTCCATGCCGGCAAGTGGTCTTTGGAGGACACTTTAATAATGTCACGAGGCTCTGTGATAGAGGAGGTTCCAGTGACCGTCTGGGCTATGATAACATTGAATTGCATAGTTAGTGAGGCATGCCTTGTGGATGTCCACGTTCGGCACACCTCGGCGCACAGGGTTCATCTACTTCAAAAGTAGTAGTTGTAGGTCTAGGATAGATAGGTTTTAGTTCAAGGAGGAAGCTGTCTCCTCACCGTTATTGGTGGTGGAGGTAGAGTTCTCTGATCACTGTTTGATTCTTTTTTCCCTAAATGTTACAGAGACCCCTCAAATGGGCAGGGGTTTGTGGAAGTTGAATTTGTCACTCCTGGAAGAAGTTGAAATATGACAGTCCTTTAAGGAGTTTCTTCAGAGCCAGGAACCACTACTGGGCCTATGCAGCAGTAAGTCAGAGTGGTGGGAGATGTTCAAACACCAGGTGAGAAGGTTCTTCTGACAACTTTGCAACCTCAGAAGCCTGAACAGAAAGCATATGTATCAGAGCCTGAGGAGGAAACTCCAGCATTTGGTCTTGACTGCAGATAGTCGCGAGGATATCTCCAGAGTGAAATCCTTGCTCAAGAGATGTCAGTATGATAGACACGCATATTTGTTTTTTTAGAGGGTTTTTGCGAAGTACTGCTTGCCCAACCCCTATAGGAACTGTAAGATGTCAGTAAGACATAGGGTCCCTGAAAAGTTCCACATCTTTTGGGTAGGAGAGAACTTAATTGGAAGTTAGTCTCTCTTTTGACATTTCAACCAGGGAAGATGAACTTAGGTCCAAAAAGTCGCCAGATCTGGATGTCTTAACATCTGAGTTTTATAAAGCATTTAGGGAAGTTTTGGTTCCCTTCTTGACCAAGATCTTTAATGAATGTCTATCTTAAAGCATTCTGCCTGAAAGCCCATTTACATGCAACGATTATCGCTGAAAATTCACTCAAAAGCCATAATTTGGGCGATAATCGTTGGGTATAAATGCTCCCATCTTTCACTCTTTGGCTAAATAATGATTTTTAGGTGAGCATAAAATCCATCGTTCAGACTAAGAGAAGATAACATAGACTGCATACTGTGTGTTTGCTTTCCATGGTGCTATATTCTCCATGGGAGCGCTGATTACATTGTATTCAGCTTGCAGCCCCGCAGCAGAACAAAGGAGCTGAATGCAGAGAACAGACCACTAGCAGTTCTCTGCATACAGCTCCCAGAGGCTCATTTACATGCAAAAGAAGGTGATAAGCTGCTAATCGACATTAGTGTCCATAAGCAGTTTATGCAAAATAATCACTCCAAAAATCTTTTGAACGATTATCTTTGCATGTAAATGGGCCTTAAGTCAGTGAGGAGGTCTGCCCTAATTATTCTGTCAAAGGGTAAAGATTCCTTCTGTATTGCGAATTGGCATCTCATAGCGCTCTTGATATGGACAGAAAAATTCTGACAAAAGTGCTTTTCAATAGGTTGGTGAAATTTGCACCCTAGCTCCTGCCTGGGGCTCAGTAATGCTCTGTTCTTGGTCATAGCACAATTAGCTCTATGCTTAGTGTCCATGAGGCTGTTGGGCAGAGCAGGGTGGGTCTCTTGATGATGTTTTTACTTTCCCTGGACCAGGCTAAATTTTAGGCATTGAATTTGACCAAGGAAATTACACCAAGCAAAACTGGGAAGGCAGATTGAGGAATGCTGCTCAAAAGGTGGATCAATGGAAAGGGTGGTCTTTGACTCTGATAGAAAAGGTTTACTTGATCAAAACCTACCTGCTCCCTTTGTTGATGTACCTGGGAAGTTCATGGATTTTGCCAGAACCTCTTTGTTTGCGGGACTACAGCCTGTTCTCCCAACTATCATGAAGGAATAGGGTGAACCCAGTCAAGAGGGAGATTACTTATCTACAAGGAAACTAGGCGGGTTGGGTATGGTCAACCCGGTGGTATTCCTTGTGAATACCTTTTTGAAGGATAGTATCAGAAACCTCTGGAAAGAGAGGGCTTCTGCTATAAGGATGATTTCAGCCTGACGTCCAGGAGTGGGAGACAGAAGGGTGTGTGAAGCATCTTTGTACAACTTACAGACATCTTCCGGCTTACTTTGCAGTGGTTCTGAAGGTTTTATGCCAACAGGGGAAGTCAGGATGCTGGCCAGGCATGTGGTTGACCAGAAGATTTTGGCAACGCGCTTTCAGAGGTCATGGGCCCTCAGACACTGCCCAGGTTGGGATTTGAGAGTAGGTTTTTTTTTTTTATTCAGTAAGAATCCCCTTGAAGTATTGGGACTTGACCTGGCGCTGCTTCCATGGTAAGCTACACTGGGGAAAAAAGTATTTAGTCAGATGCCAATTGTACAAGTTCTCCCACTTAAAAAGATGAGAGAGGCTTGTAATTGACATCATAGGTAGACCTCAACTATGAGAGACAACATGAAAAAACATCCAGAAAATCACATTGTCTGATTTTAATGAATTTATTTGCAAATTATGGTGGAAAATAAGTATTTGGTCACCTACAAACAAGCAAGATTTCTGGGTCTCACAAACCTGTAACTTCTTCTTCAAGAGGCTCCTCTGTCTTCCACTTATTACCTGTAGTAATGGCACCTGTTTGAACTTGTTAGCAGTATAAAAGACACCTGTCCACAACCTCAAGCAGTCACACTCCAAACTCCATTATGGTGAAGACCAAAGAGCTGTCGAAGGACACCAGAAACAAAATTGTAGCCCTGCACCAGACTGGGAAGACTGAATCTGCAATAGGTAAGCAGCTCGGTGTGAAGAAATCAACTGTGGAAGCAATAATTAGAAAATGGAAGAGATACAAGACCACTGATAATCTAGTGGCTTCGTAAGAAGCATTTCAAGGTCCTGGAGTGGCCTAGCCATATAGAACCCTATAGAAAACCTTTGGAGGGAATTGAAAGTCCGTGTTGCCCAGCGACAGCCCCAAAACATCACTGCTCTTGAGGAGATCTGCATGGAGGAATGGGCTAACATACCAACAACCGTGTGTGCCAACCTTGTGAGGACTTACAGAAAACGTTTGACCTCTGTCATTGCCAATAAAGGATATATAACAAAGTATTGAGATGAACTTTTGTTATTGACCAAATACTTATTTCCCACCATAATTTGCAAATAAATTAGTTAAAAATCAGACAATGTGATTTTCTGGATGTGTTTTCTCATGTTGTCTCTCATAGTTGAGATCTACCTATGATGTCAGTTACAGTCCTCTCTCATCTTTTTAAGTGGGAGAACTTGTGCAATTGCTATCTGACTAAATATTTTTTTCCCCATTGTATATGTGGGAGACAACTTGAAGCACAGGAACACCGAAGAAAGGGGTTGTTCCCGGGAGGCGTGTGGCAACACTCTGGAGAGCATGGACCACTTCCCACTTCATTGTCCCTTTAATATAGGGGTATACAAGAGGGTTGGGGCTTCCATCAGTTAGCTGACCTTACCTATGCCAAGTGGTGTTATGGCAATTCAGAGATCCGGGTGGTTGGGACGGCTGCACTGTATTTTTAGTAAGTCTAGTGGTTTGGTATTACACGTGGAACGGACGGTGTTTAGTATCGACGCCGCATGAAATCCTCTTAGGACGTGGTAAGTAGGAACATTCTCGGTGACCCGTGAAGGTGCGTTCTCTGGAGTCTGAGAGGTTGGTTGAGCCTCGAACGGCCTTTCTTTGGAGAGGTCTTTGCTTTGGGGCTCCCCAGTCTGGAGAACTCTTTCCTGGTGTGGAGGGGAGGGGTGGCTTCTAGTACCCTAGCTTTTTGCTTTGTTTTTAGGTTAAAAGTTGAATAAAATTCTTAAAAAATTAATTTAAAACAATCTTTATTTATATTTGTATTACCAGTATGATTGTTGGTGTTGGCGGTGGACCGGGAGATCGAGACATGGTAATATGTGTTTACAAAATATGTTTTAACCCCTTTACAACGGCCCCATCGGGAAACTACATCCTCAGCAAGTGGGCTTTAATCCTAGAGGACGTAGTTTTATGCGTCCTCTTTGGATTAATGCCCACTTGCCTGAGGGAAGCTGCATGGAGCTGTCATCCCAGGATGCGGGCAGTCACCCCCGGCATTGCGATCGGCGCCGATCGCAAAAAAGTAAAGAAAAGTGCGTAAAACGTTAGATATTCAGCTGCCCTGATGGATCGGATTCATCAGGGCAGCTGAAAATACTCACCTGGCTTGTCCGCGGTGTCCCCCCGGAGATCGGGTCCGGCGCATGCGCAGAAGCCCGGGAGCCCCCGGCAAATTTAAAATCTCCTGGCTCCCGGCTCCTGAAGGTAGCCGGGAACCAGGAGGTGTTACCGGGCCCGCGATCGCTGCTATCCATTGGATAGCGGCGATCACGAAAAAGTTAAAAAAAAGTGTCCGTTTCACCTCCCCTCATGGATCGGATCCATGAGGGGAGGTGAAAATACTCACCTAAGTCCTCCCCGATGTCCCGGGACCCGAAGTCCCCATCTGCGCATGCGCGCCCGATGTCAATCATCGGGCGCGTGCACAGAGGGGCTCAAGCCCCGGGAAATTTAAAATCCCTCTGCTCCTGGGTGCCATGTGTAGCCCGGACCAAAGGGATCCAATGGATAACAGTGATCATGTAAAGTTAAAAAAAAAGTGTAAAAAAGTTAAAAAAAAGTTGAAAAATCTTACGTCTCATCACCCCCCACGGATCATATCCGTAAGGGAGGATGAAATGACGTACCTAAGGCCCGCGGATTTATCCGCGGACCTTACCCCAGCGTCTGCGCACGCGCCCATCGCCAAAGTGGCGGGCGCATGCGCAAAAGCTGTGCATTGCCAGCGTAATTTAAAATCTCCCTGCTCCTGGCTACAAAACTTAGCTGGTCGTAATTGCGTAATCCACTTGCAGAAAAGAGAACGCAGCAGGTTCTATTTTACCGCGGCTATCCGCAGCATAGAGCCCATTGTGCTCCATGGTCGTGGATATACCCGCTGCCCATACGCAACTACCTTGTATACGGGCTGCGGGTACCCGCGTCATCGCTAAGCGACGGTGCGGGAAATCCAAACAACAAAAGAAATGTACTGCGCATGACCGCCTGTGTGAGTAGGCAGTTATGCGCAGTACATTACGCGGCCGTACGCAGGGTCATGGCCGGCTCACAGCTGGGATCCACTGCGGGCCTCTGCAAGCGGATTCCACCTATGGCTGTGTGAGCCCGGCGTTATTCAGAGCGCTACCTGTAATACGTAATTTACAAGAAGCCCCGGGAACGCTCGTCTTCATGCAGTTCCAGGAGCAGCTTGTTGAGCGTCTTCTGTGTGAGACCGCCGCACCTCCGCAAGCTTACAGAGACTCACAGAGCGCCACTTTTTACACCCCATACCCACTACGGAGGTCACGAAATACCCCCAAAAAGCATGAGAGGAGGGAGGATACCTGGTTTTATTGCCCCGTGTACCCATCCCAACCAGCCTCCGTAATTACCCCTGTCTTCGAAAATACCACACAGTTCACATTATTACTTTTATCTAAGATTTGGGGAACGCCGAAAAGGGCGCGGAGTGTGTGTCCCGGTGGGAGGATTTTTTTTAAGGTGTCAATTTTTATTCCGTACAAGTGGGCAATGGGGCCTGGAATTTATTCAGTCGTGCCCTGCAATCCAATGGGTGTTCCCTCCATTACAGGCCTTGCCATGTGTCCTATAATTAGATTAGGGCCACAACGGGAATGTTTCTGAACACAGGACAAACGGGGGGAAACATTTTGGGGTGAATGTCTTCATTCCTATGTACACTGTACAAAAAAAAAACAGTTTTTAAATAGACAAAATTGCCAAAAAAATTAAAAATTGTAATTTTTTCCTTCTGCTTTGCTTAGATTCATTCAAATACTGTGGGGTCAAAATATGCAGTACCCCCCTAGATGGATTCGTTAAGGGTTTAGTTTTTAAAATGGGGTCATTTGAGGGGGTTCTTTATCGTTTTGGACGCTCAATGGCTCTATAAGTGGGCAATGGGGACTGGAATTTATTCAGTTGTACCCTGAAATCCAACGGGTGTTCCTTCCATTATAGGCCTAGCCATGTGTCCTTTAAGTAGATTAAGGCCACAATGGGTATGTTTCTGAACACGGGACAAACAGGGGTATCTATTTTGGGGTGAAAGTCTTCATTCCTCTGTGTTCTGTACAAAAAAAACAGTTTTTAAATTGATACAACTGCCCAAAAAATGAAAATTGTAATTTTTTCCTACTGCTTTGCTTAGATTTATTCAAAAATTGTAGGGTAAAAATACACAGTACACCCCTAGATGAATTCGTTAAGGGGTCTAGTTTTCAAAATGGGGTCATTTGTGGGGGTTCTCTGTCGTTTTGGCCGCTCAAGGGCTCTACAAGTGGGCAACGGGGCCTAAATCACCTTCATGCTAAATTTATGTTCTGAAAACCACCGACTACTCCTTTCATTTTGGGCCCTGTTGTGCATCCAGACATAAGATTAGGGCCACAATGGGTATGTCTCTGAACATGGGAGAAACAGGGGTATCCATTTTGGGGTGCAAGGCTTCATTCATGTGTGTGTTGTACAAAAAAAGCTGTTTTTAAAATAACAGAATTGACAAAAAAACGAAAATCACAATTTTTTCCTTTTGCTTTACTAGAATTCATTCAAAAACTGTGGGGTCAAAATGGGCAGTACACCCCTAGATAAATTCATTAAGGGGTCTAGTTTTCAAAAAGGGGTCATTTGTGGGGGTTCTTTATGGTTTTGGCCGCTCAAGAGCTCTACAAAAGTGCTATGGGGCCTAAAACGCCTTCAAGGAAAATTTATGTTCTGAAAGACACCGACTGCTCCTTTCATTTTAGGCCCCGTAGTGCATCCAGACATAAGATTAGGGCCACAATGGGTATGTTTCTGAACACGGGAGAAACGGGGGTATCCATTTTGGGGTGTAAATCCGCATTTTCATGGGCACTATAGGAAAAAAATATGTCTTTAAAATGACATATTTGCAAAAATATGAAATTTTATTTTTTCTCCTCTAAATTGAATTAATTCCTGAAAAAAAACGGTGAGGTCAAAATACTCATGACCCCCTCAGTGAATACATTAAGGGGTGTAGTTTTTTAAATGGGATCATTTGGGGGGGTATCTATTATTCTGACACTCATGAGCCTTTGCAAACTTGGCTTGGTGCAGGAAAACAAAGTGTTCCTCAAAATGCTGAAAAGTAATGTTAAATTTGTACGGCATCTAAATGGTTAAAAAAACACAGTTTTTCAAATGTGCATTTAGAATAAAGTAAACAGATGGAAATATATATCTCATCAAAAATTTGTACAGTATGTTTGGACATATTTGAGATATTACAGTTGAAAATGTGAAAAAATGATAATTTTTTCAAAATTTTTCCAATACTGGTACTTTTAATAAATATACACAAATTATATCGGTCTCTTTTTACAATCTAAATGAAGTACAACATGTGGCGAAAAAACAATGTCAGAATCACTGGGATATGTAAAGCCTTTACGGAGTTATGCTACGTTGAACGACGCATGTCAGATTTCCAAAATTTGGCTCCGTCACTAAGGCGCAAACAGGCTTCGTCACTAAGGGGTTAAAAGTGTTATGCTTTTTTGATGTGTTAGTTTTTTTTAGTAGGTTGGAGCATGCGGGATTCTGGGATAGATTTTTCGGTATATATTAGTTTGTATACATGGCGCATGTGTGACTGGGCATGCAGCTGGATTGGGATTCTTTCTCCTCTTGTTTCTGTAAGATTTTGTGTTTTATGTTTTTTGGCAATTGTATTTTATCATTTTTTCTGTTATTTTGTTATGATTTTTTACATTTATAATAAAGATCTACAGATCCTCATAGAGGTGTAATGATCTGCAGCATGTCACTTTATCAGGAAGTAGAGGGGACACAACAATGTTCAGCTGATCTCTATATAAGTCAGTAATGTAATAATCTGCAGAATATATCAATGTGTGTCAGCATGTAGAGGGGATAAAGCAATGTTCTGCAGATTTCTGCTGGGTTGTAATATTCTGGGATGCACCACTATATCTGTAAGGAGGTGGAGAGGATGGAGCAATGTTCTGCAGCTCTCTAGAGAGATCACAGGTGTAATAATGTGCATGATATATCACTTTCTGTGAGGAGATACAGGGCAAAGTGATGTTCTACAGATTTTTAGAGAGGTCAGTTATGCAATAATCTGCAGAATCCATCACTATATATCTAAAAGGAGGTAGAGGGGAAGAGCAATGTTCTGCAGATCCCTAGAGAGGTTCTGGTGTAGTAATCTGCAGAATATCAGTATCTGTCAGGATGTAGAGGGGGTAGAGCAATGTTCTGCAGATCTCTAAAGCGGTGTAATAATCTGCAGAATATATTACTATGTATCAGAAGGTGGTGGGGACAGAGCAATAATGTTTTGCAAATCTCGGGCGGTCAGTGATGTAATAATCTGCAGGATATATCATTATCTATCAGGAGGTAAAGGAGGCAGATCAGTATTCTGCAGCTCTCTAGAGATATCAGTGGTGTAATAATCTGCAGAATATATCACTATGTATCTGTGAGGCGGTAGAGAGAATGGAGCAATGTTCTGCAGCTCTCTAGGTATGTCACTTGTATAATAATCTGCAATATATAGCAATATCTGTGAGGAGTAGAGCGGTCAGTGTGATGTTCTGCAGATCTCTGGATAGGTCAGTGACTGGTATCTCCGTCTTCTGTATCACCAGTAGGGGGCGCAGGTTGAGCACATGATACATATTTTAGTACCTCTTCTCCTGTTGCGCTCGGTTCTATTCATTTTTCATCCGTGTTTCTATATCTGGCTGTCGGGATTAAATATGTATCACATCATCATCTCCGCTCCTCGTCCCGCCATTCATCGTCTTCCATCGACACTCTGCTGACATTTGTTGTGGGGCTGAAGACTAATCTGAGCTCTGCTGTACGGCTTTATCGTATAGCATTTGTCTGGAACCTGTACCGATCCAGTTCTTACAAGACTACAAGTCCCAGCATGCCGTTAAGGGAGTTGTAGTCACACAACAGCTGCTGTATCATCCTGCTGTGTACCATCCTTGGCGCCCGCCGCTTCCATATTTATCATTGGGTTGTAAAGTGCTGCGGTGACCATCCGGTGTGGATCAGCGTGACGCATAATGACCCGAGTTCAGTGTGTGACAGGTTAGGATCTGATGACGTGACGCCCCCGCCCGGCCAAACGCACAGCTGGTCGACAGGCCCTTGTTATGACAGCGCTGTGACTCACTGTATCCTGGTGTGTGAGGGCAGAGTCTGCCGTATACCACCGCCATATAACATTCACCACAATGGTTGTGAAAGGACCCCATGACAGCAAAGTAGCTTTTGGCTCTCATTTTCCAAAAGCCCATTAAAAAATCTAAGCAGCCACTGCTTGGTTGGCATGAGGAAATTCTTCGGTTTTCCTTTGTACCAGTTTTGAAAAATCTCCTCTAGTGAAACCTGTTTATATGCTGGGGAAGAGCACACCTGCCAACTTCTGAACAGCGAAAAGCTTGTGAATATTTATGACAGGCCATGCCACCTTGTGCAAAGCAATGCCCTTTGTACTCCATAATAGTGCTCTTCAGTGCTCCCTCACAGTATTATGCCGTTTCAATAATAGAAGTGCCACTTAGTGCCCCCTTCCAAGCTAATAGTGCCCCTTCAATAGTAATAGTGCATCTCAGTGCCCCTTCCATAGAAATAGTGCCTTCCGGTGCCCCTTCCATAGAAATAGTGCCTTTCAGTGCCCCTTCCATAGAAATAGTGCCTTTCAGTGCCTTTTCCATAGAAATAGTGCCTTTCAGTGCCCCTTCCATAGAAATAGTGCCTTTCAGTGCCCCTTCCATAGAAATAGTGCCTTTCAGTGCCCCTTCCATAGAAAGTGCCTCTCAGTGCCCCTTCAATAAAAATAGTGCCTCTCAGTGCCCCTTCAATAAAAATAGTGTCTCTCAGTGCCCCTTCAATAAAAATAGTGCCTCTCAGTGCCCCTTCAATAGAAATAGTGCCTCTCAGTGCCCCTTCAATAGTAATAGTGCCTCTCAGTGCCCCTTCAATAGTAATAGTGCCTCTCAGTGCCCCTTCAATAGAAATAGTGCCTCTCAGTGCCCCTTCAATAAAAATAGTGTCTCTCAGTGCCCCTTCAATAAAAATAGTGCCTCTCAGTGCCCCTTCAATAGAAATAGTGCCTCTCAGTGCCCCTTCAATAGTAATAGTGCCTCTCAGTGCCCCTTCAATAGTAATAGTGCCTCTCAGTGCCCCTTCAATAGAAATAGTGCCTTTCAGTGCCCCTTCAATAGTAATGGTGCATCTCAGTGCCCTTTCAATAGAAATAGTGCCTTTCGGTGCCCCTTCCATGGAAATAGTGCCTTTCGGTGCCCCTTCAATAGTAATAGTGCCTTTCAGTGCCCCTTCCACAGAAATAGTGCCTTTTAGTGCCGCTTCCATAGAAATAGTGCCTTTCAGTGTCCCTTCAATAGAAATAGTGCATCTCAGTGCGCCTTCAATAGTAATAGTGCCTCTGTTACAGCACTCTGCCCCCTGAGTACCAGGTGGGGTGCCCTGATCTTCCCGCACCCCACTGTCCCTGCCTACTTGCCTCGGCCCTGGCTAACCCCTGGCGGACAACTGGGCGGTGGTCCCTGCGCTGGCTAGGGACCTGGCGACTAATAGATGGAACTACTAACGGGGGACAGAGTGCCGACAGAAGAGGCAGGTGGAACAGACAAACGGAACTTACAAAGCAGAGTAAGGCTGGAGATGGAGCTCACAGGCAAACTGACAGGACACTGACGAGCAACTAGAGCAGACTGAGACAGACCTGACTAGAGGCTAGCAGAACCAATAACTGGTAGTGAGCTCAGGTCACTGCCAGCCTTTTAACTTAAAGCCTCCGCCCAGGGGCGGAGAGTGGGGGGAGCCTACTCTCCCACTGTTGCATATGGAAGGTGGAGGAGAGCGGGCGGCACCCTACGGGCGGACACGCCCACGCCACTGCACGTTGGCTGCTCCACGCCGCCGGGAGAGCCCCGACAGCAGAGCTCCGGGACGCCAGAGCCGACATCGGAGCGGCGCGCGCCGGCCGCGGGACCTAGCGCCGCCCTGCATGGTAACAGCGTCTCAGTGCCCCTTCAATAGTAATAGTGCCTCTCAGTGCCCCTTCAATAGAAATAGTGCCTTTCAGTGCCCCTTCAATAGAAATAGTGCCTTTCAGTGTCCCTTCAATAGAAATAGTGCATCTCAGTGCCCCTACAATAGTAATAGTGCCTCTCAGTGCCCCTTCAATAGAAATAGTGCCTTTCAGTGCCCCTTCAAGAGTAATAGTGCCTCTCAGTGCCCCTTCAATAGTAATAGTGCCTCTCAGTGCCCCTTCAAGAGTAACAGTGCCTCTCAGTGCCCTTTCCAGAGTAATAGTGCCTCTCAGTGCCCCTTTAATAGTAATAGTGCTGCGCAGTGCCCCTTCAATAGTAATAGTGCCGCTCAGTGCCCCTTTAATAGTAATAGTGCTGCTAAGTGCGGTCTTAATAGTAATAGTGCTGCTCAGTGCCCCTTCAATAGTAATAGTGCCTCTCAATGCCCCCTTTATAGTAATAGTGCTGCTAAGTGTGGCTTTCATAGTAATAGTGCTGCTCAGTGCCCCTTTCATAGTAATAGTGCCACCCAGAGGCTATTTCACTTTATTAGTACCCCAGAAGGAATAAAACAACATTATACACACCTAACAGCTGATGACCTTCTTCATCCGTTGGAGCAGCAGGTGATTCCAGTCCCAGGCACACTGCGGAGGCTTCAGAGGAAGAACTAGTTGGTGGCACAGGCTTACCATCCAGCTCAGACACTAGAGCTCACCAGGAAGTAAGAGTGGATCCAGCAGGCACACCGCCTGCACAGAGCATCAGTGACATGCTCTGGCGCAGTCCACAGCGTTGCGCAGAGTGGCCTCAGGTCAGAGGTGAATGGAGGTGTGGGGGTGCGTGACAGAGTCCTGAATACAAAATTGTCCTGCAGAATCTGGGACTGTTGGGAGGCATAGATGAGGGGGACCCTACATAACATGGCTATACAAAATGACACGTCACCAGAACAAGCACTGTGCAGACACTGAACATGCTGCTGAACTTCTGATCAGAAGTCCACAGAATAGTGAGTGCAGCTCTGGAGTATAATACAGGATGTAACTCTGGGTCAGTACAGGATAAGTAATGTATGTACACAGTGACTCCACCAGCAGAATAGTGAGTGCAGCTCTGCAGTATAATACAGGATGTAACTCAGGATCAGTACAGGATAAGTAATGTATGTACACAGTGACCCCACCAGCAGAATAGTGAGTGCAGCTCTGGAGTATAATACTGGATGTAACTCAGGATCAGTACAGGATAAGTAATGTATGTACACGGTGACTCCAGCAGCAGAATAGTGAGTACAGCTCTGGAGTATAATATTGAGTGTAACTCAGGCGCAGTACAGGATCAGTAATGTAAGTATGTATAACTGTCTTTGTGTAGGAACTATTTGTCCAACAGTCCAGCAATCTTGTGTGTGTTGCACAGCTGCAGTGCTAGAAGGGTTAAATGTTTAACAAAATCCAAAGCCTGCATGTAAATGTATCACTTATGTTATGTCATGTGGTATGAGAGAGTGTATAAATGTGAGTGATTGAGAGCGGGAAAGTTTTCCATGTCTACAGGAGTGTTGCTGTTCAGGAGGTCCAGCGGCATAGGGGCACCTTCAGCCCTCATGTGCTGAAGCATGGAAGGGGAGGAGAGATTTCCTGGGTTACTTGTGAGTTGGATGTGAGTAGAATGAGCCCCCAAGTGTGAGAGAGCATATGTAAGTAACTATCTCTTCTCAAGGCCAGTGCAGAGGTACTATCTCATCGTCTAAGTTTCCTATGAGGCAGTCTGGAGCCAGGATCACCGTGTAGAGGTACATCCTTTAATTGTTACACCCTCACGTCTTCAAGTTGGGGTAGAGGTACTGCCAGATAATGATCTTTGTTCACACATGTGCGTCTTTGAGTTTATGAAAGCCGTGTGGAGGTATTACGTTGTGAAGTCTTTAGGCTGCACTGTAACGTCTTTAATTGAACTGCCTTATATTATCTGTTCAAGTTTACAAGTAAAGTTTATGCCACGCTCTAACCGTTCCTAGGGACCTGTGATACTCAAGAACTGATGGTGCCTGCATTTATTCTCCGCCGAGGCTCATACCGGTGTGCAGGAATGGTGGCGTCACCTGTGACAACTACAACTTTTGTTATCCTGTTAGTAGGCATCTAGGGGTGTCCCAGGTGGCTTGCAGTGATACTCTGGCCTTGGCTGCGTGTGTCCCTCCGGGAAAGAGTATGGTAAGTGCCACCATGACACGTCCGCATTATACCCTCCCAGCTCCCCACGTATGCCAGGCATCCGGGGTCTCCCTATGGGACGCTGCAGCAGCATCACCACTCGTTCTCCTGGCATCCCTGCACATATCCTGAGTGCCGTGATGCCCGGAGTTCAGGAACGTGACCATCAAGCTTCTCATTGGCTGCAGCGGTCACCTGATTCCCTGTGACATAATGTGTCACAACAATCACCGGGATCACAGCAGGCTGCAGTAAGTATAGTTCACTTTGTTATTTTAATACTGGGGGTCCTGTTGCAGAGGGGGTCTCCAGTAACCGGGCAACCCCTTTAATCACAATCTCTTTGGGATGCCACTGGCAAGACGTCAAATTTGCACAGAACAACCCAGTTATTTTTCTTTACTCACCCTGAACAAATTGTACTTTTTTATTGTTTATTATGTTGGCTTTATAGCAGTAGCAAACCCTATTTTATTGTTCACTCCTTTAACTTTGTGCAGGATTTCAGTGCTCCTCATCTTGCAGCTAAAGCTGATTATCTCTTGGCAGCAGAGCTGACACTCTGTAGATTCTGTGCTATATTTAGAGAGAACATACACAGATAAGAAGCTGCTGCAATGATGGAGAGAATTGCCCATGACCCCAGGTGCTACTGGTTATCTGCCCCACCCTCCTGCCCCCCAGCTGTCCTACCCCTGTCCCCGCTGTTTACTCAGGAGGTGGATTTCATTCTAGAAACCCAACCTCTGCTGTATAAATAATACCCCAAACCCTGTGCTCATCCCAGAGACTTGACACTCCGGCAGGTGAGTAGTACAATGGTGTTGGATTATAGTATCCGACCTACTGGAATTTATAAAGTTTAGATTATATATTAAATTCTATAATATACGTCAGCAAGGAGCCTCCAGACTTCAATATTTATGTAACGTGTGCTGGAGGAATGGTGATGGCTGCCAAGATATTAGGGCTCATTCCTTGTAACTTTAAGCCCTCGAGCCAAGTTGTATTGGTTTTTTTGGTGCAATGTTCTGCAGATCTTAACATGAACTCATCTACATCTCTTTGCAGAATGTTGCTCTGGATCTTGGTCAGTGTCCTCTGTATCGCTGCAGGTAAGAAACTACCTCCTTAATTGTACACCTAGCGAGAAGAAACTGCTAAGGAGGATTTTAAAAAATTTCAGGAGGCAGAAAAAGGCGTGAAGTAGAAAAAAGCCATAGTCAACTATCCAATGACCCTCCAATCTAGCACTATTGCTGCGCTCTTCACTGATCCAAAGCAAATGCATGGGGCACATGCCGTTCATGGCTCAAGTGATCACTCGCCCAATCAAGGGCTGCAGTGGTTAAATGCCAATTATGCACAGATGCCGTCTTAGACAAACTTCTTTAATGTGGCGTCTTCTAATAGGAGGACAAAAGGCAAAACTAATGTGCAACTTTTGCTCCTTTTACACTAAACAAGAAACGATTCCAGGAGTGACCGACCTGGGGAGCGGCAGATTCATCGTTAAAAATCATTCACTTCTCGTTGAGTGTTTCATATTCCTATGTGAAACACTGAATGTGAGATGTTAGAACGCAACGAGAAGTCAACGAGCCAACGATGATTTTTATACCGGCAGATGGTGAACAAGAAGTGAACGATTATTGTTAGTCATTCAGTCGTTAGCTGCGTCTCGACCAAACGATTATCATTCACTTTCACTCGTTAGAACAATGTTTTGAAGGATAATCTTTCTTTCAAAACGCAGCATTACTCTACATTCTCATATATCCCTGCCATGCACAAAGCCTGTTCCCTGACTTCATTATGGTAAGAGATCTTGTCTTTCTCCTTCCAGCTGAGCAGCGCGGCTCCTCTTACTCTGGAGAATATGGCGGTGGTGGCGGTAAACGCTTCTCACACTCTGGAAACCAGCTCGATGGACCAATCACAGCTCTGAGAGTTCGTGTAAACCGCTATTATATCATAGGGTGAGAAAACAATTATACTACTACCATAGTACTTCCCTAATGTACAAAAATATAACTACTGTAATACTGCTCCTATGTACAAGAATATAACTACTATAATACTGCCCCTATGTACAAGAATATAACTACTATAATACTGCTCCCTATGTACAAGAATATAACTACTATAATACTGCCCCCTATGTACACGAATATAACAACTATAATACTGCTCCCTATGTACAAGAATATAACTACTATAATACTGCTCCTATGTACAAGAATATAACTACTATAATACTGCCTCCTATGTACAAGAATATAACTACTATAATACTGCCTCCTATGTACAAGAATATAACTACTATAATACTGCCCTCTATGTACAAGAATATAACTACTATCATACTGCCCCCTATGTACAAGAATATAACTACTATAATACTGCTCCTATGTACAAGAATATAACTACTATAATACTGCCCCTATGTACAAGAATATAACTACTATAATACTGCCCCCTATGTACAAGAATATAACTACTATAATACTGCCCCCTATGTACAAGAATATAAGTACTATAATACTGCCCCCTATGTACAAGAATATAACTACTATAATACTGCCCCCTATGTACAAGAATATAACTACTATTATACTGCCCCGTATGTACAAGAATATAACTACTATAATACTGCCCCTCTATGTACAAGAATATACTACTATAATACTGCTCCTATGTACAAGAATATAACTACTATAATACTGCGCCCTATGTACAAGAATATAACTACTATAATACTGCCCCTTATGTACAAGTACATAACTACTATAATACTGCCTCCTATGTACAAGAATATAACTACTATAATACTGCCTCCTGTGTACAAGAATATAACTACTATAATACTGCTCCTATGTACAAGAATATAACTACTATAATACTACCTCCTATATACAAGAATATAACTACTATAATACTGCTCCTATGTACAAGAATATAACTACTATAATACTGCCCCCTATGTACAAGAATATAACTACTATAATACTGCCCTCCTATGTACAAGAATATAACTACTATAATACTGCTCCGATGTACAAGAATATAACTACTATAATACTGCCCCCTATATACAAGAATATAACTACTATAATACTGCCCCCTATTTACAAGAATATAACTACTATAATACTGCCCCCTATATACAAGAATATAACTACTATAATACTGCCCCTATATACAAGAATATAACTACTATAATACTGCCCCCTATATACAAGAATATAACTACTATAATACTGCTCCTATGTACAAGAATATAACTTCTATAATACTGCCCCCTATATACAAGAATATAACTACTATAATACTGCCCCCTATATACAAGAATATAACTACTATAATACTGCCCCCTATATACAAGAATATAACTACTATAATACTGCTATTATGTACAAGAATATAACTACTATAATACTGCCCCCTATGTACAAGAATATAACTACTATAATACTACCCCCTGTGTACAAGAATATAACTACTATAATACTGCCCCCTATGTACAAGAATATAACTGCTATAATACTGCCCCTGTGTACAAGAATATAACTACTGTAATACTGCCCCCTATGTAGAAGATAAGTTTGTGAATCTGGTAGGATTTTCATATCTGAATTTCTCTTTACAGGATACAGATCCGGTATGGCAATAACTGGTCGGAATATAAGGGGGGCACCATATTAGGTGACATTGAGGAGATCTTCTTACACCCTGGGGAGCATATCTTGCAGGTATCAGGGAAGTATTCCACTTACCTGAGGAAGTTGGTGTTTGTTACAAATAAAGGGCGTACTTTTCCCTTTGGAAAAGATTACGGGACCAGTTTCAATGCCGTCCCCCTGTACGCCAACACCGTTCTACGATACATCAGTGGCAGCTCCGGGTCTGTGATTGATGCCATCGGCTTCCACTGGGACAATCCCAGCAGTAACTGCGTCCATTGTAAGCAGTAAAGAATCAGAGCATTGCTCCGTCCTGCAGTGGATTCCACCAAGTCGCCTGACTCCTTTCTCCAGACTTGTATTTCTCGTTCAATCTTTCACCCCTTTAAATCAGAATCAAGACTATGTGCCCCTGACTGGCACCGCGGGCAGAGCCGGCCCTGATAAGCCTTTTCTACCTGTCATTTATCAATGTATATCATCTGCAAAATAAAATCTGAAGGTGCAACCTGTGTCTGATGTCTCCTCCATCCGCTGATGGGCCAGACCCATGTGTAAGGGGCAGTTATACCCACCATCAAGAGTCATGCCCGGGTAGCAGCTGGCTAGGGAAAGAGGGAGGCATGCAGAGTGACAAACAACGGTCAGTGTAGTCGTCACTTCTCCTACATATACCTCAATATGTCAATCTGCTGATCCGAATTCTAGACTACATCGAAGTATCACGCATGCTAGGACTAGATATTGCAGATGGTTTTTAACCCCTTAACGACCGCCCATATGCCTTCTGATGGCCTGTATCGATGGCCTACGTATGAAGTGACATCCTGGGACGACCTCTCTTCATACAGAGCGGGCGTCAGCTGTTTATTACAACTGACACCCGCGGGCAATAGCTGCAGGAGCGATCAAAGCATTCCATGTTATAGTCCCCCAGGGGGGCTAAAAAAAAAAAAAGTATGATAAGATCAATAAAGTTTTATTAATTATTAAAAAAAGTAATAAAAGTTTAAATTGCCCCCCTTTTGCCATATCTATAATAAAAAAAATCGAAACCACAAAACAAAAATACATATTTGGCATCGCCGCGTCCGTAAATATCTGATCTATCAAAGTAGCGCATTATTTACCTCACACAGTGAACGTCATCTGAAAAAAAAAAAAGAACGCCAGGAATGCACTTTTTCAGTCACCCTGTCTCCCAGAAAAAATGCAATAAAAATCGATCAAAAAGTCATATGTATTCCGAAATGGTACTAACGGAAACTACAGGACATCCCGCAAAAAATGAGCCTCACATAACTATGTCAACGGAAAAATAAAAGCTATTGCGAGTAGAAGATGACGGCAGAAAATAATTTTTAAAAATTCAATGTCTTTGAAAAAAAGTAAAAGTAGTGCAGCAAAAAAAAATAAATATATATCTCGTAGTAATTGTACTGACCCATAGATAAAGTTATGTCATTTTTGTTGCAGTTTGTGCGCTGCAGAAGCAACACGCACTGAGAGATGGCAGTGTCGTTCTTTTCTTCATTTTACTCCACTTCGAATTTTTTAACGTTTTTCCGTACATTATATGGTACAATAAATGGCACCAATGAAAAATACAACTCGTCCCGCAAAAAACAAGCCCTCATACAGCGACGTCGATGGAAAAAAAAAAGGAGCTATGATTTTTTTTTAAAAGGGGAGGAAAAAACGAAAATTGGCTGCATCATTAGGGGGTTCAAATAAGAGTTAAAAACAAAGCGTGATATCAAAATAATGGGAAAAATTGCCAGAATTGCAATTAACGTAATATACCAACTCAAAAAATATCAAAATGCAATAATCAAAAGCAAACATTTCTAGAATATTACAGAATAACCAAGAGAAAAACTGGTCTGGCCAAATAAACACTCCTATATATCCCATTTATACCAAATACAAATAAAGGAGAAGTGCCAAATAGGCAGAGGAAAAAAAAATAGATTATATATATTTTGTAGCAACCTGGGGATCATTCGCTCACATCAGAGGTAGACACCAATGGGTTAAACTCAAAATTCTGATTTATTTTCACCTTCCCAGCAATATCAGCTTGTTTCAGCACAGCTCTTCAGCAAATAAACGTAAATGTCCTTTTAAGCAGGGTTTCAATAAACAGTCCAACTGTGTTTCTCACCCACTCTCCAGGGCAACTTCATCCAGTTGTCTTCAGTTCATGCCCCCCTGTCTAGCAGTCGGCCCAGGTCCCCGCATCTGGGCCGCTCTCTGGCCCTCGGCCTAGGTCCCCGCGTCTGGGCCTCTCTCTGGCCCTCGGCCCAGGTCCCCGCGTCTGGGCCTCTCTCTGGCCCTCGGCCCAGGTCCCCGCGTCTGGACCTCTCTCTGGCTTTCGGCCCAGGTCCCCGCGTCTGGGCCTCTCTCTGGCTTTCGGCCCAGGTCCCCGCGTCTGGGCCTCTCTCTGGCCCTCGGCCCAGGTCCCCGCGTCTGGGCCTCTCTCTGGCCCTCGGCCCAGGTCCCCGCGTCTGGGCCTCTCTCTGGCCCTCGGTCCAGGTCCCCGCGTCTGGGCCTCTCTCTGGCCCTCGGCCCAGGCCCCCGCGTCTGGACCTCTCTCTGGCCCTCGGCCCAGGTCCCCGCGTCTGGACCTCTCTCTCTCCCTCGGCACAGGTCCCCGCGTCTGGACCTCTCTCTGGCCCTCGGCACAGGTCCCCGCGTCTGGACCTCTCTCTGGCCCTCGGCCCAGGTCCCCGCGTCTGGACCTCTCTCTGGCCCTCGGCCCAGGTCCCCGCGTCTGGACCTCTCTCTGGCCCTCGGCCCAGGTCCCCGCGTCTGGACCTCTCTCTGGCCCTCGGCCCAGGTCCCCGCGTCTGGACCTCTCTTTGGCCCTCGGCCCAGGTCCCCGCGTCTGGACCTCTCTCTGGCCCTCGGCCCAGGTCCCCGCGTCTGGACCTCTCTCTGGCCCTCGGCCCAGGTCCCCGCGTCTGGACCTCTCTCTGGCCCTCGGCCCAGGTCCCCGCGTCTGGACCTCTCTCTGGCCCTCGGCCCAGGTCCCCGCGTCTGGACCTCTCTCTGGCCCTCGGCCCAGGTCCCTGCGTCTGGACCTCTCTCTGGCCCTCGGCCCAGGTCCCCGCGTCTGGACCTCTCTCTGGCCCTCGGCCCAGGTCCCCGCGTCTGGACCTCTCTCTGCCCCTTGGCCCAGGTCCCCGCGTCTGGACCTCTCTCTGGCCCTCGGCCCAGGTCCCCGCGTCTGGACCTCTCTCTGGCGCTCGGCCCAGGTCCCCGCGTCTGGACCTCTCTCTGGCCCTCGGCCCAGGTCCCCGCGTCTGGACCTCTCTCTGGCCCTCGGCCCAGGTCCCCGCGTCTGGACCTCTCTCTGGCCCTCGGCCCAGGTCCCCGCGTCTGGACCTCTCTCTGGCCCTCGGCCCAGGTCCCCGCGTCTGGACCTCTCTCTGGCCCTCGGCCCAGGTCCCCCCGTCTGGACCTCTCTCTGGCCCTCGGCCCAGGTCCCCCCGTCTGGACCTCTCTCTGGCCCTCGGCCCAGGTCCCCCCTTCTGGACCTCTCTCTGGCTTTCGGCTCAGGTCCCTCTCTCCTGACCTCTCTCTGGCTCTCGGCTCAGGTCCCTCTCTCCTGACCTCTCTCTGGCTCTCGGCTCATGTCCCTCTCTCCGGACCTCTCTCTGGCTCTCAGCTCAGGTCCCTCTCTCCGGACCTGTCTCTGGCTCTCGGCCCACTTTACCCCTAATGTAGCGGGAATAAACACCTATATCCTCCTTCCTGCCCACAACTTCTCTGAGAACTTTTGAAACCCCACTCTTTCTTCTGCCACCACTTTCAGGGTGCGTGTCAAGGTTAGTGCCTTTGTTTTTTCCCCATTAGCCCTCTTTTTCTGCATGCTCAAGTTCACTGGCCTATCTCGCAGATCTGGCTTTCTCTTCAGTCAGCCCATGTTCACACAGCTTCTGTTTCTTCTCCAGTTTGGACACAAGGTCCTGTTGGTGACCATGCTTAACAGTAACATCTTCTAACTCTTGCTGAAGACTTACTTTAACCTTCTCAAGTTTATCACAGGCGGCTGTTTTCTCTCCATACTGCTTCCTTGTAGCTTCTAACTCCCCTTGTATTTCTCTTTTCTGCTTTTCCACAGAATCCAAGCACACAGCACTCTACTCCAACTTTATTCCAGATCCGACACCCCAGCCTGAAGTGCTGCAATCTGCTCTAACAGGTTTCTCTTGAGGAACGCATTTTTCTCATCTTACATTGTCTTCAGGTGTGCATTGAGACCAAGCTTCTGCTGCGTCTCCTCTTGCACCAGCTTCTGGGACTCTTCACTCTGAGCTTCCAGCTCCACCTGCAGTCTGTTAACCTTCTCAGACAGCTCTGTCTGCATTCTGTCACCTTCAGTTATTTTTATTTGTAGCTCTTGAAGCTGCATCTCTCTGGCATTCAGACTCCTGCTTGTCTGGCAATAGCACCTTCACCTTATGGGTCAGCTCAGTACACTTGTTTTCCACTGCCTGTTTGACCTCTTCCAAGGTTTCTTTCATTTTTCAGCTTGCTTTAACCATTGGGACAACTCCCTCATAGCTAGTGCAGGAGTCTGATTAAGGTCCTGGATCTGGGCTTCATATAATTCTATTTCCTCATCCTGGCTTATCTGTAGCTAGGTCAGCACTTGCTCCTGATGAGCTTCTTGGGTTCCTTGAAGTCCAGTATGCCTCTCAAGACCTTTGTTTGCTTCTCTGCCCGGCTGCAAGTAGCTTCCTCCATTTCCAGCTTTAACTTGAGCTGATTTATCTGAACTTCCCATTCGACATTTCTCTTTGCTGACTGTATTTTCAACTTTTTCAAGCCTTGTTCACACCTGTGGGTTTGTTTACCCAGCGACATCCTGTGATCAGCTTCAGTTAATCTTGTTAGGCGCTCCTTCTCCTTTAAGACAGTCTCCCTTTGGCTTGGCGGTGCTATCTTCTCTGTAGCCCTGACTGACTCTGTCAGTGCAGCCAACTGCTTCATTAGGAGTTGCCTTTCTTCCAGCTACACCTGCATAGCCTCCACATGGGCTTTTTGCTGCTGAACAATGGTCTCCTGTTGCTGCACCTTCTCCGGTATTAATTGTTTTAGCAATTCCTCCATACTTGTAGAGGCTGTTTGCATTTTCACTGCTGTTTTTGAGCCGGGACATTCTTCGCTTGTGCTAGTGCATCCTCCACCAATGGGTTAAACTCCAAATTCTGATTTATACTTTCACCTTCCCAGCAATATCAGCTTGTTTCAGCACAGCTCTTTAGCAAATAGACTTAAATGTCCCTTTAAGCAGGGTTTCAATAAAGAGTCCAACTGTGTTTTTCACTCTCTCTCCAGGGCAACTTCATCCAGTTGTCTTCAGTTCAGGTCTCACACCGCTTTTTTTCAGGAATACTTCACCCAACTTTTCTGAGGCACACGGTCAGTCTCTTTGGTGTCCAGGTCCCTCTCTGGACAGCTCTCCGGCTCTCAGCCCAGGTCTCTCTCTAGACCTCTCTCTGGCATGCAGCCCAACTTACCCATGAATATAGCAGGAATGAACACCTATAGCCTACTTCCTGCCCACGCCTGTGTGTGTTTTCCCTTGTCTCAGGCCCAGAATGTTTGTCTGTTGCCCCCTACAGGGAATTCTCTGTATTGCCCCTCTGCTATCTATCTATCTATCTATCTATCTATTTAAAAGCCCTAAAGGACTGACTCACTGACCGACTCGCTACTAATTCTCTAACTTCTCAACGTCATAGAAACATGAAATTTGGCAGGAGCATTCCTAAATAGGAAAAGTAAAGGGGTCACAAGCCTCCAGTGTAATTGTGCCCCCACAGCGGCCCAAAGCAGTGACAGTGCCGCCCTGAGACCCATATACTTACCCCCTCCACCTCATGGAAGCGCCGCTGCTCCTCTGCCCACCGCGCCGCTGGCAGCGATAATCCTTGGTGCACACTGACGTCAGTGTGCTGCCGGACACCTCTTCCCTCTGCTCTCACGGAACGTAAAAGGAGACGTCAGGGGAGGGGGGAGGAGAATCCCGGATGCACACTGACGTCACAGTGTTCCCCAGGATCAGTGCCGCTAGCAGCGCTGCTGAGTGAATGCAGGCAGGGGGCCACGGCCCCTGGCAGTATTCACGAACATGGTGAGGGGCCTACGGCGGCACGTGCCAGCAGTGAGGGCTCTGCGTGCTGCCTCTGGCATGCGTGCCATAGGTTCACCACCACTGCTCTAAAGTAACCTTGACTTCATAAAATGTTCTGTGCAAACAACACGTAAACACCTGTATCAAATTAACTCGGGCGAGGCTGGGTATATCAGCTAGTAAACTATACTGCTGCCTCTATATACTGTATACACTGTACTACTGCCTCTGGATATCATATACTATATATATTATACTACTCCATCTATATACTGTATATATACAATATTGCTGCCTCTACATACTGTATACATTGTACTACTAACGCTATATACTGTATACACTGTACTGCTGCCTTTATATATCTCATACTGTATATATACTACACTGCTGCCTCTATATACTGTATACACTTTACTACTGCATCTATATATCACATACTGTATATATACACTATAGTACCCCCTCCTAATATCACATATATTATACTATTCTGCTCCTCTGTATATCACATACTGTATACATACTATGCTGCTGCCTCTATCAACACATACTGTATTTATACATTATACTTCTCCCTCTACATATATACAGTATATATACCATGCTTCTCCCAATATATTCCATCTATATATCATTATATACACTATACAGTTCCCTTTATATACTGCACTCTCCTGATATAGATCACCATGCACTGGATATATACTATACTTCCCTTCATATACTGCATATGTACTATATTTCTCCCTCTATATATATTATTATATACTATTCCCTCTCTCATATCCAATACTAATTATATATATTATACACACACACTATAGTGCTCCCTGTATATATAATCAAATACTTAATAAATGCTGTCTCGGCCTTCATATACAATATATATATTCTTTACACCACCACATACCCTATACACATAATGCTGCTTCATCTATATATTATATACTATGCTGCTTCATTTATATATCACATACTTTGTATATGCTGCCCTGCTCCTTATATACTGTATATATATACTATATGAGTATATGCACCCACAAACACACGTTACTGCTTCTCTGTATTATCACATAATAACTGCTGTCCTTCCTTTCATATACTGTATATGTACTATACTGCTTCAACAATATATCATGTACTCTATATATACACACTATAGTACTGCCCTCTGAATAACACATACTGTATACATACTATACTGCTCTCTCTATAAATCATATACTCTATGTATACACCATACTACACCCTCTATATATCTCACACATAATGTATACATGCACGCTATACTGCTCCCGCTATATATAATCAAATACTAATTAAACGCTATCGTACCCTCATATACACATACATACAGACACGTACACTGTTCTCTCTATATATATCACCACATATTGTATATATACACATTATGCTGCTCCCTTCATATATCATATACTGTATATATGTTTTGCTGCTTCATCTACATATTATCATGTACTGTGCATCCTGCTTCTTATATAGTGTATATACTATACTGCTTCCTCCTTATATCATCAAAAACTGTATATACACAGATACTATACTGCTCCTTCTACATATATATTATCACACACTGTATATATGTACCCTGCCTCTTTTATGCAGTATATATATATTCTATAGTATTTCTTCTTTCTCTCACTTTCCGGTGTCATAGAAACGTGAAATTTGGAACAGGCATTGATTTTGTCATAAATAGAAAAAGTTGATGGGTCCCATCTTGATTATTCAATTCAAGCGCAAAAGAACTAGCGTCCACATTTTACATACGAAATCTAATTCTCTCACTTCCCGATGTCATAGAAACGTGAAATTTGGCACGGGCATTGATTATGTCATAAATAGGAAAAGTTAATGGGTCCCAACTCGATTATTCAAATATAAGTGCAAAAGAATTAGCATCCAAATTTTATGTACATAATCTAATTCTCTCACTTCCTGATGTCATCTATATATATAAAATTGAATGTATGCGTGTGTGTGTGTCTGTCTGTCTGTGTGCGTGCGTGTCTGTTTGTCCTTTATGCGCTACTACACCATTCATCCGATCGCCATGAAACTTTGGGAAGTTGTTGAGTACACTCCTGGGAAGATTATAGGCATAGTACATTTATGCTACGATAAATGGAGCGCGTGCGTGCGTCGTCGACAGTTACGACCCCCCACGTAGATCGTTCTGTTTCCATCATTGCCACTAATTCTCTCACTTCCCGATGTTGTAGAAACATGAAATTTGGCACGAGCATTGATTATGTCATAAATAGGAAAAGCTAATGGGTCCCAACTGGATTATTCAATTCTAAGCGCCAAAGAATTAGCGTCCAAATTTTACGTATGGAATCTAATTTTCTCGCTTCCCAATGTCATAGAAACTTGAAATTTGGCACAAGCATTGATTATATCATAAATAGGAAAAGCTAATGGGTCCCAACTCGATTATTCAATTGTAAACGCCAAAGAATTAGCGTCCAAATTTTACGTACGGAATCTAATTTTCTCGCTTCCCAATGTCATAGAAACTTGAAATTTGGCACAAGCATTGATTATGTCATAAATAGGAAAAGCTAATGGGTCCCAACTCCATTATTCAATTCTATGCGCAAAAGAATTAGCGTTCAAATTTTACGTACGGAATCTAATTCTCTCACTTTCCAGTGTCATAGAAACGTGAAATTTGGCACGAGCATTGATTATGTCATAGATTGGAAAAGTTAATAGGTCCCAACTCGATTATTCAATTCTATGCGCAAAAGAATTAGCGTCCAAATTTTACGTACGGAATGTAATTTTCTCACTTTCCGGTGTCATAGAAACGTGAAATTTGGCACGAGCATTATGTCATAAATAGGAAAAGTTAATGGGTCCCAACTCGATTATTCAATTCTATGCGCCAAAGAATTAACGTCCAAATTTTACATACGGAATGTAATTTTCTCGCTTCCCAATGTCATAGAAACTCGAAATTTGGCACGAGCATTGATTATGACATAAATAGGAAAAAGCTAATCGGTCCCAACTCGATTATTCAATTCTATGCGCAAAAGAATTAGCGTCCAAATTTTACGTACGGAATCGAATTCTCTCGCTTCCCAATGAAATACAAACTTGAAATTTGACATGAGCATTGCTTATGTTATAAATAGGAAGAGTTAATGGGTCCCAACTCGATATTCAATTCTAGGCGCAAAAGAATTGGCGTCCAAATTTTACGTACGGAATCTAATTTTCTCACTTCCCAATGTCATAGAAACTTGAAATTCGGCACA